>NC_092095.1:19963578-20062807 GCF_045679555.1 Salvelinus alpinus
CTTCAGTCTCCCTCAGTGTTGGTCTTCAGTCTCCCTCAGTGTTGGTCTTCAGTCTCCCTCAGTGTTGGTCTTCAGTCTCCCCCAGTGTTGATCTTCAGTCTCCCTCAGTGTTGGTCTTCAGTGTTGATCTTCAGTCTCCCCCAGTGTTAGTCTTCAGTGTTGATTTTCAGTCTCCCTCAGTGTTAGTCTTCAGTCTCCCTCAGTGTTAGTCTTCAGTGTTGGTCTTCAGTCTCCAGTGTTGGTCTTCAGTCTCCAGTGTTGGTCTTCAGTCTCCCTCAGTGTTGGTCTTCAGTCTCCCCCAGTGTTGATCTTCAGTCTCCCTCAGTGTTGGTCTTCAGTGTTGATCTTCAGTCTCCCTCAGTGTTGATCTTCAGTCTCCCTCAGTGTTGATCTTCAGTCTCCCTCAGTGTTGGTCTTCAGTCTCCAGTGTTGGTCTTCAGTCTCCCCCAGTGTTGATCTTCAGTCTCCCTCAGTGTTGGTCTTCAGTGTTGATCTTCAGTCTCCCTCAGTGTTGGTCTTCAGTCTCCCTCAGTGTTGGTCTTCAGTGTTGGTCTTCAGTCTCCCTCAGTGTTGGTCTTCAGTCTCCCCCAGTGTTGATCTTCAGTCTCCCTCAGTGTTGGTCTTCAGTCTCCAGTGTTGGTCTTCAGTCTCCCTCAGTGTTGGTCTTCAGTCTCCCTCAGTGTTGATCTTCAGTCTCCCTCAGTGTTGGTCTTCAGTCTCCAGTGTTGGTCTTAAGTCTCCCTCAGTGTTGGTCTTCAGTCTCCCTCAGTGTTGGTCTTCAGTCTCCCTCAGTGTTGGTCTTCAGTCTCCCTCAGTGTTGGTCTTCAGTCTCCCTCAGTGTTGGTCTTCAGTCTCCCTCAGTGTTGGTCTTCAGTCTCCCTCAGTGTTGGTCTTCAGTCTCCCTCAGTGTTAGTCTTCAGTTTCCCTCAGTGTTGGTCTTCAGTCTCCCTCAGTGTTGGTCTTCAGTCTCCCTCAGTGTTATGTTTTCTCACCGCTCCAGGTAGATAGAAGTTGTACTAAGGCACAGACCTAGGATCAGCTTAATCCTTCTTAAATCTTAATGTTAGCCATTAGAGGGAAGGGCTCTTGTCAAAAGTAGGGCACTATGTAGGAAATAATGTGCAATTTGGGATACCTTTCTCTCTCTCTCTCTCTTTCTCCTATCACTCTCTCTCTCTCTCTGTCTGTCTCTCTCTCTCTCTCTTTCTCTCTCTCTCTCTTTCTCTCTCTCTCTCTCTTTCTCCTATCACTCCCCTATCACTTTGAGTATTGTTCCACTTGGGCAGCACAGAGGGCAGTGGGTGGACAGCGGTTGAATTGCATTGTGGTCCATGGTGAGTGAACGGGGACCTGTGATTGGTTCTGTCAGCGGGTCTTTAGAGCTGGGTACTGGATCTGTGTGGGAAAGAACAGACGCATACAGTAAACCGTCTCCCTCGTTCTCTCCTGTTTTCCCCCTCTGTTTGTCTGTCAAAAACTCTCCCTCTCTTTCTCTGCATCACCATGGAGAAGAGAGGGAGAGAGCGGGAGGGAGAGAGAGAAACAGAAAGAGGATCAAAGGGTTTTGGCAGAGACAAACTGCACCAGTAAACTAACCTTCCTCTCTTTTTTTTCCCCCTCCTTCCCCCTCTTCTCTCTTTCCTATAGACCACCAAGGCATTCCTTCCCAAGATGCTGGAGTTGAACCACGGCCACATTGTGACGGTTGCCAGCTCTCTGGGGCTATTCAGCACAGCTGGTGTGGAGGTGAGTTACTTCACATGAATGAGACACACTCTCTCTCTGCGGTTAGTTAGTTAGTAGTACACACAGAGACACAGACACAGATATTCGCCTTATTATTCCCCTCAACTCTGGAAATTTAAAGAACAGAGATTAACTTTAGGGGCCCTCTGTCTATAGTCTGGGGGCCTGTTACGGGGCCCTCTGTCTGTAGCTTGGGGGGTTCTGGGCGTGGGGGCCTGTTACGGGGCCCTCTTATGGGTTACGGGGCCCTCTAACTGTAGCTGGGGGGGTCTAGGTGGGCCTGTTACGAGCCCCTCTGTCTGTAGCTGGGGGGACCTGTTTTGGGGCCTTCTGTCTGCAGCTGAGGGGGTCTGGGGCCCTTGGCTCTGGGGGAAGAACAGGCTGACAGGTCTCCGTGGGAGGGAGACATCTTCATCAGGTTCTTTGTGAAACCATCGCAGCTCTCTCAGTATTCACATCACAGCCAATTCACTCTAAATGGAGGGGACTTTGTTTTCACTTTTGTGTGTGTGTGTGTGTGGGGGGGTCGTCTTTCGTCCAGGCCCCTCACTGTTTCTTTTTGTGTGCTATCTGAGTCAGTGTTAAAAGGATTTGATGTGGTCATTTGTCCTGGGGACAATAAGAAGATAGGCTGTAGCTGTCACTCTCTGTTGTGTGTTCCAGAGGAGCCTTCTAGAATGCTTCTTTAATATTCTAGAACACATGGACTCCCTTTCACTCCCTCTCTCCCTTCCAGAGTGGTGTCATTTTCATTCTGTCTTTAGGCACCGCTTACCCCATTGCCTTTTTGTTTTTCTAGCTGTTGTTGCACGGACGGGAACTCATTCATAACCGTTAAGTCTCTCTTCAAAGGGACTGGAGCACAGTCAAGGTTTTAACCTATAATACTTCATAGAAATTGAATGTGATTTTAAGGCAGGAGGGACTATTCATTTAGGAACCATAGTCTGGCAGGCTTGTCACGTGGGCACAGTCACATCTCCGTTATCCCCGCTGGGTTTCTCCAGTCACGTCTCCTTTATCCTCGCTGGGTTTCTCCAGTCACGTCTCCTTTATCCTCGCTGGGTTTCTCCAGTCACGTCTCCTTTATCCTCGCTGGGTTTCTCCAGTCACGTCTCCTTTATCCCCGCTGGGTTTCTCCAGTCACGTCTCCTTTATCCTCACTGGGTTTCTCCAGTCACGTCTCCTTTATCCCCGCTGGGTTTCTCCAGTCACGTCTCCTTTATCCCCGCTGGGTTTCTCCAGTCACGTCTCCTTTATCCCCGCTGGGTTTCTCCAGTCACGTCTCCTTTATCCCCGCTGGGTTTCTCCAGTCACGTCTCCTTTATCCCCGCTGGGTTTCTCCAGTCACGTCTCCTTTATCCCCGCTGGGTTTCTCCAGTCACGTCTCCTTTATCCCCGCTGGGTTTCTCCAGTCACGTCTCCTTTATCCTCGCTGGGTTTCTCCAGTCACGTCTCCTTTATCCTCGCTGGGTTTCTCCAGTCACGTCTCCTTTATCCTCGCTGGGTTTCTCCAGTCACGTCTCCTTTATCCCCGCTGGGTTTCTCCAGTCACGTCTCCTTTATCCCCGCTGGGTTTCTCCAGTCACGTCTCCTTTATCCTCGCTGGGTTTGCCCAAGCTGCTTTTTGAAGATTAGTCCCCCGGCGAACCATCAAGCCCTCCCTGCCCCATAACTCAATCCAACCCCAACCCAACCGTGTACAAACACGGATACAAGCTGAATCACCTGTGAAACTATAAAAACCTAGCCAGACAGGCACTCACATCACCATCCCACAATGCAGGGTTTTAAAGTGGGTACCCGTTAGACAGCCACTCACATCACCGTCCCACAATGCAGGGTTTTAAAGTGGGTACCCGTTAGACAGCCACTCACATCACCGTCCCACAATGCAGGGTTTTAAAGTGGGTACCCGTTAGACAGCCACTCACATCACCGTCCCACAATGCAGGGTTTTAAAGTGGGTACCCGTTATACAGCCACTCACATCACCGTCTCACAATGCAGGGTTTTAAAGTGGGTACCCGTTAGACAGCCACTCACATTACCATCCCACAATGCAGGGTTTTAAAGTGGGTACCTGTTGTCCATAGAGAGAACCTCTGACCTTGGCAATTTGACTAGTTAAACCCGTAGGTTCATCCATTATGGCGTCATTGACCTAAATGGTGACGCCCGTTCTATTCAGTGTAATTCTATGACCGTGTCCTTACTCCCGTTTGATAGCTACACAGGATTTAACAGGGACACCTTTTTCTCTCATAACCCCTATAGGACTACTGCGCCAGTAAGTTTGGGGCCATCGGCTTCCACGAGTCGCTGAGCCACGAGATCAAGGCTTCGGATAAGGATGGCATTAAGATGACGCTGGTGTGCCCCTACCTGGTGAACACGGGCATGTTTGAAGGCTGCAGGATAAGGTGAGACATCAATCAATCAAATCATTCACTCGATCAATAAATCAAACGTGATTCATAACGCTTTATCACTTAGCATTAAATTGCTATTTAAATATATACGTTGAGGTTAATAATTAAATTAAACGCAAAAAGGGAATCTACTGCTAACAGCAATGTTCCGTTAAAAAAAAAATCCCGGACACGGAGCAAATTTTAGGTCTAATGAGCGCAAACTTCAACGTTGTGAAAAATCTACTTTTGACACGCGTTTATTTGTGAACACTGAGGCTGTACCCACTTTGAGTTACAGTTTTAACAATGGCCAAGTAGGTCACTTTGGCTATTTGATCCTAATGTAGATCTACCAGAGTGGCCTACCATCAAATACAATGGAGAAAATGCATCCCATAACATTATAACATGGAAATAGCTGTTCTATCACTCAGCCTACAGTAGCAGACAATGTGTGGTGTTCAATGTAGACCTACATTCCATGAGACTTTTGAAGAAAAAGATATGCAGGGCTTGATATCAACCTGTTTATCCACTTGTCCTTCAGACAAGGAGGTGACTGAACATGTTGTGTTTGATGCAGGACACCACTTTACAAAATAAAATGCATAATTATTTACATACCATTAATTACAGGAGAAAGAATCAGACAAATTATACTACCCTCTGCCTGTTGGCTACTTAGCTTATTCAAGCCTGTCTTAAAATACAACACTGCCCCTTTAAGACAGAACAAAAACTCTCTACCTGACTGGCTTTTCAGAGATCTAGAAATATACAAGTTTTTGTGCTCTTGTAGGAAGCAATCACTTCCCCCATTGCTGACTATAAATTAGCTATAACTTGGCTAATAATTCACTAACTAGAAATAATATGTACAAATATACACACGCGGCTACATGCAATGGGCTAGTGATGTACTGCAATGCACTGTATTGTACTATACACTGAATGTACAAAACATTAAGAACACCTGCTCTTTCTTTAACAGACTGACCAGGTGAAAACCATGATCCCTTATTGAGTTCACTTGTTAAATCCACTTCATTCAGTGTAGATGAAGGGGAGGAGACGGGTTTAAAAGAAGCATTTTTACGTCTTGAGACAATGGAGACATGGATTGTGTGTGTGTGCCATTCAGAGGGTGAATGGGCAAGACAAAATATGTAAGTGCCTTTGAACGGGGTATGGTAGGAGGTGCCAGGTGCACTGGTTTGTGTCAAGAACTGCAACGCTGCTGGGTTTTTTCAAGCTCAACAGTTTCCTGTGTGTATCAAGAATGGTCCACCACCCAAAGGACATCCAGCCAAGTTGACACAACTGTGGGAAGCATTGTAGTCAACATGGGCCAACATCCATGAGGAACACTTTCGACACCTTGTAGAGTCCATGCCCCGACGAATTGAGGCTGTTCTGAGGGCAAAAGGGGATGCAACTCAATATTACAAGGTGTTCTTAATGTTTTGTACACTCGGTGTACTGCACTGTTCTATTGAGTTGACTTACAGCCTTAACCTGTATGTCAGTGTTTCACCTAGAGCTCTACTGAACCAAGGGACACCCTCTCCTACCTCCCCTAACAGGTGCACCCTGGATACTGTTCCCCTCTTTAGTTACAATGCCCCCCCCCCCCCCCCCCGCTGTGTAAGTGGAAGGGTTTCTGTATCTGAACTGGCCTATTCAAGGGGTTTAGATAAGATCAGACTTGGTTGTGTACAAACTCTGCACTACATTGCTGAATAGCACCCTGGGCACTTTCCCCTTGTGTTTGTGTGTGTTCTGGCTGTCTCTAACTGTTATGTCACTTCCTGTCTGTGCAGGAAAGAAATCGAGCCATTCCTGCCTCCCCTGAAGCCAGAGTTCTGTGTAACACAGTCTATGAGGGCCATTCTCACCGATCAGGCTATGATCTGCACGCCACGTATAGTATACATGGTCAACTTCATGAAAAGGTCAGTCCCAGTCTTTCTCCCTCTGTCTTTCTCTCTCAATTCAATTAATAAATACTTAATAATAATAATTATTTACTTAATAATTGCTTTTATTGGCATGAATGTGTGGTTCCCATCTCTACTCTACTCTCTTTCGACATCCCTCTCCTCTACTTTCTACAGTGTGTTGTGAATGAATTCATGTCTCTAAATGAAGAGCTTTGTGTATCTGACCTCTGTTCTCTCTCTCTCTCTCTCCTCTCTACAGCTTCCTGCCCTTCGAAGCCATCGTGTGTATGTACAGGTTCCTGGGTGCTGATAAGTGTATGTATCCCTTCCTTGCCCAGAGGAAGGAGCTGATGAACAACAACGAGGCTAAGGGGGACATCTAAAGGGGGAGCTGTTGTCCCGGGGCCCATAACCCTAGAGGCACAAGGATAAGACCACTGAGGGTGCATGGAGGAGGAGGAGGAAGAAGAGGATTTAAAAAGACTGAATTTAGACTGGTGAACTTGCATTGAGCAGAATCAAAGGTCCTCTGAAACGATACCAGCTGTGTACTACACAAAGGATTTTACTTCTCTTAGTTTTTTTTCCATATTGTCTTTTTATTTTTTATTTTATTTTTTCTTCTAAGGTTTGTTTAAAGAAACCGACGATCTATATACTGTGTCAATAGTTTTTTTTGAAATCATATGAAAAAAAAGGTATTAACTATTTACGTAATGTAGTCACCAACTTTTTATTTAGTATCTTTGTGGAAATATACAGTATGTTACTGTACAGTAAAATCTTGTCACTTTTAGTTTCTCTTTTGTTTGTAGACATGCACTGTAATACTGCCTTTCTCTACACGGCCAAGTCTCTGTAGAAACGGTTCAAAATGGCATTTTCATCACCCAGACCAACATGCAAAATAAATTTACACGTACATGTTATTCAATCATTGCACCAACACTGCTCACGTTTCTCAGCGAGCGTCTGGGTAGCCAGGCGCTAAAATTAGAACTGCAAGTCCCGCCTCTCTCATCTCCTCATTGGTTTTTAGGAGCATATACCCACATAGGTGATTGAAAGATGAACTGAGGTCCACACTCCAGTCCAGTTGGTGGCGGTAACTCACCTTAAAGTTGGTTGCCAACTGCCATATAAAGTCCATAGAAGAAGAAGCCTGAAGGAGGAGAGATGACAAGAAACAAACTCGGTTTA
This sequence comes from Salvelinus alpinus, assembly GCF_045679555.1. Lineage (NCBI taxonomy): Eukaryota > Metazoa > Chordata > Actinopteri > Salmoniformes > Salmonidae > Salvelinus > Salvelinus alpinus. The sequence continues at coordinate 19,970,879 of NC_092095.1, forward strand.
TCGTTTTATCTGTGGATTAATTGTAGTAGTAGAGGACCTTGTGCATTTCAGGTAAAATAACAACCCAATGTTTATATCCCAGGACAAATTTAGCTAGCTCGCTAAATTGACATAAATATTTGCTTTTTGACCTGTCCACAAATTAATATAGTTGGTTCAGAGTTTGTTTTGATATTTCCACTGGTCAGGTGTGGGTGTTAGTTGTACCTACCGGCCATTGATTTGGGTAAATCTATCCGCCAAATGTCTCATTAATTTAATGTGACTTGCTTCAGCAGTCAATTTATGATCTTTATAACACTTCTGACTTATTGCTGGCCCTATCAATCACCACATCTTAAGACGTACACTACCGTTCAAAAGTTTGGGGTCGCTTAGAAATGTCCTTGTCTTCTATGAAAATATGAAATGAGCTGCAAAATGAATAGGAAATAGTCAAAACGTTAACAAGGTTATAAATCATTATTTTTTCCTTGACATAATAACTGTGTCCTTCAAAATTTGCTTTTGAATCCTCTATTTGCAGCAATTACAGCGTTGCAGACTTTTGGCATTCTAGTTGTCAATTTGTTGAGGTAATCTGAAGAGATTTCACCCCATGCTTCCTGAAGCACCTCCCACAAGTTGGATTGGCTTGATGGGCGCTTCTTATGTACCGTACGGTCAAGCTGCTCCCACAGCAGCTCGATAGGTTTGAGATCCGGTGACTGTGCTGGTCACTCCATTAAAGACAGAATACCAGATGACTGCTTCTTCCCTAAATAGTTCTTGCATAGTTTGGAGCTGTGCTTTGGGTCATTGTCCTGTTGTAGGAGGAAATTGGCTCCAATTAAACTCCGTCCACAGGGTATGACATGGCGTTGCAAAATGGAGTGATAGCCTTCCTTGTTCAAGATCCCTTTTACCCTGTACAAATCTCCCACTTTACCACCACCAAAGCACCCCCAGACCATCACATTGCCTCCACTATGCTTGACAGATGGCGCCAAGCACTCCTCCAGCATCTTTTCATTTTTTATGCATCTCACGAATGTTCTTCTTTGTGATCCAAACACCTCACACTTAGATTCGTCTGTCCATAACACTTTTCCCCCCCAAAACTATCTCTGTCCAGTGTCTGTGTTCTTTTGCCCATCTTAATATTTTCTTTTTATTGGCCAGTCTGAGATATGGATTTTTCTTTGCAACTCTGCCTAGAAGGCCTGCATCCCAGAGTCGCCTCTTCATTGTTGACGTTGAGACTGGTGTTTTGCGGGTACTATTTAATGAAGCTGCCAGTTGAGGACTTGTGAGGCGTCTGTTTCTCAAACTAGACACTAATGTACTTGTCCTCTTGCTCAGTTGTGCACCGGGGCCTCCCACTCCTCTTTCTATTCTGGTTAGAGCCCGTTTGCGCTGTTCTGTGAAGGGAGTAGTACACAGTGTTGTACGAGATCTTCAGTTTCTTGGCAATTTCTCGCATGGAATAGCCTTCATTTCTCAGAACAAGAATAGACTGACGAGTTTCAGAAGAAAGTTCTTTGTTTCTGGCCATTTTGAGCCTGTAATCGAACCCACAAATGCTGATGCTCAAATACTCAACTAGTCTAAAGAAGGCCAGTTATTTTGCTTCTTTAATCAGAACAACAGTTTTCAGCTGTGCTAACATAATTGCCAAAGGGTTTTCTAATGATCAATTAGCCTTTTAAAATGATAAACTTGGATTAGCTAACACAACGTGCCATTGGAACACAGAAGTGATGGTTGCTGATAATGGGCCTCTGTACGCCTATGTAGATATTCCATAAAAACATTAACAATGTCTACACTGTATTTCTGATCTATTTTATTTTACTTGGACAAAAAAAGTGCTTTTCTTTCAAAAACAAGGACATTTCTCAGTAACTTCAAACGTTTGAACGGTAGTGTAATTCCAATCAAACCAATGAACAGCCCTTTTTATCTATCAGTGCGTGATGTGTGTGAGGAGGAACTATGTCACTAGCTGGTCTGTTTTCACGTCTTAGTTCAGACGTTCAGTAGTCTCCACCATTTGCAGAAAGTGACAAGTGAAAATGAAAACTTTGGTTGATCTGTTTTGTGAATACAGTACTACATTGCCCTTCGTGGAAACGTTGACTGACACTAGGTTTGCAAATTTCTGGCAACTTTCCCTAAAAATCCCAAGATTTTCAAGAAATTCTGTTTAAAAAAAAAAGAAGATTTTTCCGGATTTAAAGAGACAGTAAATCAGAATCGTCCAACCAGGGAATTTGGGGGAAGTTAATGGTCTCCATAGTTTTTTGCTGCTTGGATATTTGATCAACTTTAGGCGGGATTAACAGGACTGCAGAATTTTATGAATCGTTGAAATACATTCCAGTAGGCGTCATTCCTTCAGTGATGAGCCTAAATTCTCTACCTCTTCATTTGCCATTCATTGACAGTATGACACAAGCCTCATTTTGTAATTCTTTCTTTAAAAAAAAAACTGCTCTTTTAAGCAGATGTGGTTCTGATGTTTTTGTGTCTCTCTAACTAACTTAAAATGAATAAAGTGATTTTTAGATTATTTGGTTATTACGTGGTGTGTCTGTCTCCTCTTTAAGCCCGTATTCAAAAAGAGACGGGTAAGAGTGCTGATCTCGGATCAGTTGTGTCTTTTCAAATCATAACACAAAATATAACATGGATGGCGGGGACTGATAAGCACTCCTAGACTGAAACAGGCCTTGTCCTGATTTCTTAGCTGGGACAGTGAACACAATGGATTCTACACACACACACAAGATACTATTGATAGTAATAGATTGCATAATATGGTGCTTTTTACAAGGTCTGAAACCACATTACATTGTAAAATGGAGAAATTCACCTCACATGACATCGACTTGTACTGTAAGCACTGTCAGCTTCCACAATGACTGATATAGCAGGTCACAAAGGAGATGTGAATCACTGATGAAGCCCAGAAGGATGTGATTGAACACTGTGTGTGTGTGTGTGTGTACTGTCAATACGTTGCAGGATGGATGTGTGTATTGTTAGATCTCATGGGTCTCACTCTGTTTCCATTACATCATTCAGAATGTTACCACGAGCTGTCAACCACCCACCAATAGAATATCACTATCTACCCACCAATAGAATATCACCATCTACCCACCAATAGAATATCACCATCTACCCACCAATAGAATATCCCCATCTACCCACCAATAGAATATCACCATCTACCCACCAATAGAATAACCCCATCTACCCACCAATAGAATATCACCATCTACCCACCAATAGAATATCACCATCAACCCACCCAACCAATAGAATATCACTCCTTACCCACCAATAGAATATCACCATCTACCCACCCCACCAATAGAATATCCCCATCTACCCACCAATAGAATTTCACCATCTACCCACCAATAGAATATCACCATCTACCCACCAATAGAATATCACCATCTACCCACCAATAGAATATCACCATCAACCCACCCAACCAATAGAATATCACCCCTTACCCACCAATAGAATATCACCATCTACCCACCCCACCAATAGAATATCACCATCTACCCACCAATAGAATATCACCATCTACCCACCAATAGAATATCACCATCTACCCACCAATAGAATATCACCATCAACCCACCCAACCATCTACCCACCAATAGAATATCACCATCTACCCACCCCACCAATAGAATATCACCATCTACCCACCAATAGAATATCACCATCTACCCACCCCACCAATAGAATATCACCATCTACCCACCAATAGAATATCACCATCTACCCACCAATAGAATATCACCATCTACCCACCAATAGAATTTCACCATCCACCCACCAATATAATATCACCATCTACCCACCAATAGAATATCACCATCTACCCACCAATAGAATATCACCATCTACCCACCAATAGAATATCACCATCCACCCACCAATAGAATATCACCATCCACCCACCAATAGAATATCACCATCCACCCACCAATAGAATATCACCATCCACCCACCAATAGAATATCACCATCTACCCACCAATAGAATATCACCATCTACCCACCAATAGAATATCACCATCTACCCACCAATAGAATTTCACCATCTACCCACCAATAGAATATCACTATCTACCCACCAATAGAATATCACTATCTACCCACCAATAGAATATCACCATCTACCCACCAATAGAATATCACCATCTACCCACCAATAGAATTTCACCATCCACCCACCAATAGAATATCACCATCCACCCACCAATAGAATATCACTATCTACCCACCAATAGAATATCACTATCTACCCACCAATAGAATATCACTATCTACCCACCAATAGAATATCACCATCTACCCACCAATAGAATATCACTATCTACCCACCAATAGAATATCACCATCTACCCACCAATAGAATATCACCATCTACCCACCAATAGAATATCACCATCCACCCCACCAATAGAATATCACCATCTACCCACCAATAGAATATCACCATCTACCCACCCAACCAATAGAATATCACCATCAACCCACCAATAGAATATCACCATCTACCCACCAATAGAATATCACCACATGTCAGAACACAGCAGCAGGTAAGGGCAGATAATGGTAGCGTCTCAATTGGTGCTCTATTCCCTATGTGGTGCACTACCTGGTCAAAAGAGGTGCGCTATTAGGGAATAGTGTGTCAGTTGGGATGCAAATAATGTGTAATAACAACTTCATAAATAATGAAAACATCTGTATCAGACGTTACATGAATTGGGGAGCCCAGCCTAAACAAATAGTAGCTCCTAAAAACTGGGGGGGAAGTATCCCTTTCAAACTGTTGAAGTACTTAGTCACTCACTGCTTCTATTCTTACTGTGTACCACCCTCATATTCCTCCCCTCCTCCCCCCTCCTTCCTCCCCTCCTCCTTCCTCTCCTCCCTATTCCTCCCCTCCCTCCTCCCCCCTCCTTCCCCCTCCTTCCTCCCCCCTCTCCTCCCTATTCCTCCCCTCTTCCTTCCTTCCTCTCCTTCCTCCCCTTCCTCCCCTCCTCCTTCCTCCCCTCTTCCTTCCTCCCCTCTTCCTTCCTCCCCTCCTCCTTCCTCCCCTCCTCCTTCCTCCCCTCCTCCTCCTTCCTCCCCTCCTCCTTCCTCCCCTCTTCCTTCCTCCCCTCTTCCTTCCTCCCCTCCTCCTTCCTCCCCTCTTCCTTCCTCCCCTCTTCCTTCCTCCCCTCTTCCTTCCTCCCCTCCTCCTTCCTCTCCTCTTCCTTCCTCCCCTCCTCCTTCCTCCCCTCCTCCTTCCTCCCCTCTTCCTTCCTTCCTCCCCTCCTCCTTCCTCCCCTCCTCCTACCTCCCCTCTTCCTTCCTTCCCCCCCTCCCTATTCGCCCCCTCTTTCTATCTCCCCTCCCTATCACTCCCCTGGTCGTTCTTCGTATCCCTCCCCTCCCTATCACTCCCCTGGCCGTTCTTCGTATCCCTCGCCTCCCGATCACTCCCCTGGCCGTTCTTCGTATCCCTCCCCTCTCCCCTCCATAAGGCCGTTGTTTTCATGGATGTCATTGTCCTCCCATGTTGTTGCCACATCACGTGACTCATACACATAGATATGGGTGTTGGCTACAGGAGCCACGATCTGCTGCTATGTTTTTGTGTCGTAATACAGTAACCTCCCATCCCCATACAGTACAAGGTGACTGTACAAGACAATCGAGTGCTACTCCTCGGTGAGTCAGAGGGACTGCTGACTGATCTGATCCAGCCCCTGTCATCATTGATTCAAAGTATCCCTTTCAATCTGTTGATGTACTTACTCACTCCTTCCAGTCTTACTATGTACCACCCTCCTGTTCATCCCCCTCTTTCTGTCCTCCCCTCCTATTCTTCCTTTCTTTCTCCCCTCCTTCCTATTCACCCCCTCACTCAGAGCTGTACTGTAGCTGTTAGTAGCTAGGTGTATTGGGGTAAGTAAGCATTTCACTGTGAGGTTGTATTCAGAGCATTTGACTAATAAAATGTGATTTGATTTGTAGTCAATATGGTAGTCTCTAGAGCTGTAGCTGTTAGTAGCTAGCTGTAGTCAATACTGTAGCCTCTACAACTGTAGCTGTTAGCAACTAGCTGTAGTCAATACTGTAACCTCTACAATTGTAGCTGTTGGTAGCTACACCACTACCTAGCCAGCTACTGCATCACCACCACCTAGCTAGCTACTGCAACACCATCACCTAGCTAGCTACTGCATCACCACCACCTAGCTAACTACCGTAGCACCACCACCTAGTTAACTACTGCATCACCACCACCTAGCTAACTGCTGCAGCACCACCACCTAGCTAACTGCTGCAGCACCACCACCTAGCTAGCTACTGCAGCACCACCACCTAGCTAACTGCTGCAGCACCACCACCTAGCTAACTACTGCAGCACCATCACCTAGCTAACTACTGCAGCACCACCACCTAGCTAGTGTTGATAAAACGTTTACTTGAGACAGGAGAACAAGTGGAGACATAGGACGAGGTGGATAATTTTATAATAAGGCCGTTTTATTCAAGTGTAAAGATATCAGGCAAAAACGTGCACGGCCCCTTTCTGTCAGATTCTTATGAAATCGTCGGAGAAGAGACCCCTCTAAGCAGTACATACAGATTATATAGACAACAAGCAAAGTAGGTTGATCTTGTCGTCTGGCCTTCCGATTGGTCGATCTGGGTCGTGGGTAGTCCTGCTCGTACCCGGTGTCGACGTTCCATTGGTTCTTGACATAGTTCTTTGTCTGGAGCTCCAACCCTGAGTTGTGTGTGTCTGAGTGATTGTCATGGGGGAGGGGAGTTGTGGGTGTCGTGCATGTGTCCAATGAGTCCAGCATATGTCCAATAGAAAGAGGGAGTGTGTATATTATGTCATCCATAGCTAATGTTGAGAAGTTGTCAAAACAAGTTACCAATATCTAATACAATTCCTTACACTAGCTACCGCAGCACCACCTAGCTAACTGCTGCACCACCACCACCTAGCTAACTGCTGCACCACCACCACCTAGCTAACTACTGCACCACCACCACCTAGCTAACTACTGCATCACCACCACCTAGCTAACTGCTGCACCACCACCACCTAGCTAACTACTGCACCACCACCACCTAGCAAACTACTGCATCACCACCACCTAGCTAACTGCTGCAGCACCACCTAGCTAACTGCTGCAGCACCACCACCTAGCTAACTACTGTGTGTTTGTAATCTGTAGATAAAGAGATAGCCCAAAGCCAAGCATGGGCAAAACTGGACCACAGTGGCCGCAAGCTTTTGTTCCAGCCCAGCACTTACACACTTGATTAAACTTAAAATGTAAGTTCTTCCTCCCTAGCCTGGAGCCAAAGTTACAGAGCTGCTGAGAATTCACATGGACTAAAAAAAAGCTAAACAAACTATTGGCGTGATATCAAATCTAATCTCTAAATCATTCATTCATCAACGTCTGTAGGATTCCTTTTTCTTCCTTAACATGGCAGTCATTTAGATGGTTTTAATATTAAGCAGGTTGATAACACGTCATTCAAATGGAAAAATCAATGGCGCTGGCATTTGTTCCCACATGGCCACGGAACAGGCTCAAACAGTATCATTGATTTGATTCTATTTACGTCAAGGATGTTCGCTACTTTGCTTCCCATGTCGGAGGGACGGAGCGGGGTAATTCATCCTAGGAATCGGCCTTTGCCTCTGGCTGTCACTACTCACTACCCGGGCCCCCGAGAAGAGGAGAGACGGGAGAAAAGGAGAGACGGGACTAGATGGCTCTAATGTGTGAGAACAGAAGAGGAGAGATGGGACTAGATGGCTCTAATGTGTGAGAACAGAAGAGGAGAGACGAGACTAGATGGCTCTAATGTGTGAGAACAGAAGAGGAGAGACGAGACTAGATGGCTCTAATGTGTGAGAACAGAAGAGGAGAGACGAGACTAGATGGCTCTAATGTGTGAGAACAGAAGAGGAGAGACGGGACTAGATGGCTCTAATGTGTGAGAACAGAAGAGGAGAGACGGGACTAGATGGCTCTAATGTGTGAGAACAGAAGAGGAGAGACGAGACTAGATGGCTCTAATGTGTGAGAACAGAAGAGGAGAGACGGGACTAGATGGCTCTAATGTGTGAGAACAGAAGAGGAGAGACGGGACTAGATGGCTCTAATGTGTGAGAACAGAAGAGGAGAGACGAGACTAGATGGCTCTAATGTGTGAGAACAGAAGAGGAGAGACGGGACTAGATGGCTCTAATGTGTGAGAACAGAAGAGGAGAGACGGGACTAGATGGCTCTAATGTGTGAGAACAGAAGAGGAGAGACGGGACTAGATGGCTCTAATGTGTGAGAACAGAAGAGGAGAGACGGGACTAGATGGCTCTAATGTGTGAGAACAGAAGAGGAGAGACGGGACTAGATGGCTCTAATGTGTGAGAACAGAAGAGGAGAGACGGGACTAGATGGCTCTAATGTGTGAGAACAGAAGAGGAGAGACGAGACTAGATGGCTCTAATGTGTGAGAACAGAAGAGGAGAGACGGGACTAGATGGCTCTAATGTGTGAGAACAGAAGAGGAGAGACGGGACTAGATGGCTCTAATGTGTGAGAACAGAAGAGGAGAGACGGGACTAGATGGCTCTAATGTGTGAGAACAGAAGAGGAGAGATGGGACTAGATGGCTCTAATGTGTCAGAACAGAAGAGGAGAGACGGGACTAGATGGCTCTAATGTGTGAGAACACATTTATTTGTTTTGTCATTAAAGATATGCGGCTCCAGCTTGCACCAGCTGCCAGCTCAGTTTATTAAACAGTGATGGAGACATGAAGAGCTCGGTTGTTTCCTGAATGGCACCCTATTCCCTATTCCCTATTCCCTAAATAGTGCACTACTTTTGGGCCCAGCTTGAAAGTAGTGCACTATATAGGGATTAGGGTGTTATTTGGGACGTATCCCTCTTGTTGGATGTCCATCTCCACTCATAGGGGAGCAGGTTGGGTCCTGAGGTTTTCTGTTAATTAGTTAACAGAACACAGGCATACAGTGTGGTGGTTGGGGCTTGTATTCACTCCATGTAATCTGATTCATTATGATCTAGGATCAGGTCCACATCTCTCCATGTAATCTGATTCATTATGATCTAGGATCAGGTCCACATCTATCCATGTAATCTGATTCATTATGATCTAGGATCAGGTCCACATCTCTCCATGTATTCTGAATCATTATGATCTAGGATTAGTTCCACATCTCTCCATGTAATCTGATTCATTAGGATCTAGGATTAGGTCCACATCTCTCCATGTAATCTGATTCATTATGATCTAGGATCAGGTCCACATCTCTCCATGTATTCTGATTCATTATGATCTAGGATTAGGTCCACATCTCTCCATGTATTCTGATTCATTATGATCTAGGATCAGGTCCACACCTCTCCATGTAATCTGATTCATTATGATCTAGGATCAGGTCCAAATCTCTCCATGTAATCTGATACATTCTGATCTAGGATCAGGTCCACATCTCTCCATGTAATCTGATTCATTATGATCTAGGATCAGGGCCACATCTCTCCATGTAATCTGATTCATTATGATCTAGGATCAGGTCCACATCTATCCATGTAATCTGATTCATTCTGATCTAGGATCAGGTCCACATCTCTCCATGTAATCTGATTCATTATGATCTAGGATCAGGTCCACATCTCTCCATGTAATCTGATGCATTATGATCTAGGATCAGGGCCACATCTCTCCATGTAATCTGATTCATTATGATCTAGGATCAGGTCCACATCTCTCCATGTAATCTGATTCATTATGATCTAGGATCAGGTCCACACCTCTCCATGTAATCTGATTCATTATGATCTAGGATCAGGTCCACATCTCTCCATGTAATCTGATTCATTATGATCTAGGATCAGGTCCACACCTCTCCATGTAATCTGATTCATTATGATCTAGGATCAGGGCCACATCTCTCCATGTAATCTGATTCATTATGATCTAGGATCAGGTCCACACCTCTCCATGTAATCTGATTCATTATGATCTAGGATCAGGTCCACACCTCTCCATGTAATCTGATTCATTATGATCTAGGATCAGGTCCACATCTCTCCATGTAATCTGATTCATTATGATCTAGGATCAGGTCCACATCTCTCCATGTAATCTGATTCATTATGATCTAGGATCAGGTCCACATCTCTCCATGTAATCTGTTCATTATGATCTAGGATCAGGTCCACATCTCTCCATGTAATCTGATTCATTATGATCTAGGATCAGGTCCACATCTCTCCATGTAATCTGTTCATTATGATCTAGGATCAGGTCCACATCTCTCCATGTAATCTGATTCATTATGATCTAGGATCAGGTCCACATCTCTCCATGTAATCTGATTCATTATGATCTAGGATTAGGTCCACATCTCTCCATGTAATCTGATTCATTATGATCTAGGATCAGGTCCACATCTCTCCATGTAATCTGATTCATTATGATCTAGGATCAGGTCCACATCTCTCCATGTATTCTGATTCATTATGATCTAGGATCAGGTCCACATCTCTCCATGTAATCTGATTCATTATGATCTAGGATCAGGTCCACATCTCTCCATGTAATCTGATTCATTATGATCTAGGATCAGGTCCACATCTCTCCATGTAATCTGATTAATTATGATCTAGGATCAGGTCCACATCTCTCCATGTAATCTGTTCATTATGATCTAGGATCAGGTCCACATCTCTCCATGTAATCTGATTCATTATGATCTAGGATCAGGTCCACATCTCTCCATGTAATCTGATTCATTATGATCTAGGATTAGGTCCACATCTCTCCATGTAATCTGATTCATTATGATCTAGGATCAGGTCCACATCTCTCCATGTAATCTGATTCATTATGATCTAGGATCAGGTCCACATCTCTCCATGTATTCTGATTCATTATGATCTAGGATCAGGTCCACATCTCTCCATGTAATCTGATTCATTCTGATCTAAAAGGCTAAACTGATCCAATATCAGCATTCCTACTCCGAGAAGCTTTGTGAACACGGTCCCTGGTCTGTAATACATTATATATATTTTTTTGTTGTATTTAACCGTTATTTAATTAGGCAAGTCAGTTAAATAACAAATTCTTATTTACAATGACGGCCTACCTCGGGCAAAACCCTAACCCGGACGACGCTGGGCCAATTGTGCGCCGCCCTATGGAATCGAACCAGGGTCTGTAGTGACGCCTCTAGCACTGAGATGCAGTGCTTTAGACGGCTGGAGCCCTAACGTGTGCTACATTGTCAAGTTGTGTTTGATAGTGTCTAAGAGGGTTGTACTAGTGCACTATATAATAGGATGCCAGTTGGGACCAGAGACATGTGAAGTGTTACTGATGTCGTACTCTGTAAGATAAGCATTCCTCCGAGTAGCATTTTGAATCTTTTTTATCACTTTAAAACTGTACAGGGACTACAGCACTTTTACAGCAATGTTGATTGAATGTGCACTGTCCCTGTAAAACTACCTGTAATAAAGTAAAGAATCACACATTGAAATAATTTCCCGTGTTACTAGACAAGAGACACAGAATGTTTTAATAATGACATTGTTACTACACAGGTAGAAGACCTACATCACAGAGTTACACTAAATGAAAACCATTTAAAAAAAATACGTCCTCCAACATTCCTAGCATTTTAAATCACACAATGAAAAGATTTCCCATGTTACTAGACAAGAGACAGGCAGACATCACAACTCCCACTGGGCCACAGTGAACCGATACTTTTTATCAACATAGACATGTTTGACAGTGCACTATATATAGGGAATAGGATTCCATTTGGGACACATTTACAGTGTTGTGCGTATGAATGAGTAATATCACAGCTCTCTCATGTCAATCCAGACCTGGTGATATGGGGTTTGTTAGTACTGAGTCAAACACTGTCCTACCAGACTAGAGGCTGTTCCAAAACCCCAGCAGGAGAATCTGGAGACCAGACCATGAACCAATAGGGCACTGCTTGGCCTGCGTCCCAAATGGCACCCTATTCCATATGGGCCCTCGTCAAAAGTAGTGCACTATATATAGGGAATAGGGTGCCATAGGGCTCTGGTCTAAAGTAGTGCACTATATATAGGGAATAGGGTGCCATAGGGCTCTGGTCTAAAGTAGTGCACTATATAGGGACTAGGGCCCTGGTCTAAAGTAGTGTACTATATAGGGAATAGGGCTCTGGTCTAAAGTAGTGTACTATATAGGGACTAGGGCCCTGGTCTAAAGTAGTGCACTACATAGGGAATAGGGTTCCATAGGGCTCTGGACTAAAGTAGTGCACTACATAGGGAATAGGGTTCCATAGGGCTCTGGACTAAAGTAGTGCACTATATAGGGACTAGGGCCCTGGTCTAAAGTAGTGTACTATATAGGGAATAGGGCTCTGGTCTAAAGTAGTGTACTATATAGGGACTAGGGCCCTGGTCTAAAGTAGTGCACTACATAGGGAATAGGGTTCCATAGAGCTCTGATCTAAAGTAGTGCACTATATAGGGAATAGGGTTCCATAGAGCTCTGGTCTAAAGTAGTGCACTATATAGGGAATAGGGTTCCATTTGGGATGTGGAACTTGTATTGCAGGGAGACTGTGCTTCCTTCCCAAGCTGGGAACATTCCCATTGGGGAAAGGGAAACCCCTTTGGAATGCCGTGCTAGATAATATGCAAATCATTTTGTCTCGCTGCCTTTTGACTTCCTGAACTTCAGAATGTACACTCACCTCTTCATTAATGATTCACCAATGAGATTCTTTAAATAGCTCTGGGGGTGGAGATTTCCAAACAGAGGGTTCTGTATTTAGATATGGGGGTGGAACCGTAAATACTATGATCAATCATTCTAGTTCTATGAGTGAAACACACACTCCCTGACATAGTTATTTGGACAGTGAGGCAAAATCTTTTACATTTAGCTCTATACTCCAGCATTTTGGATTTGAGATCAAATGTTGCTAACCTCTCACCATTACCAATAACAGGGAAGGTTACCGTTTTGTGTGGGGGTCGTTTTGGGCTTCTTTCTCACTCATCATTATTCACGATTCATTTGTGATTATACATAATCATAGTAGCATCCATATGAATGTAGAAGTGTTCAGAAACATATTCTATTCTTATATACAGTGGGGAGAACAAGTATTTGACAAACTGCCGATTTTGCAGGTTTTCCTACTTACAAAGCAAAAAAAATCCAGAAAATCACATTGTATGATTTTTAAGTAATTCATTTGCATTTTATTGCATGACATAAGTATTTGATCACCTACCAACCAGTAAGAATTCCGTCTCTCACAGACCTGTTAGTTTTTCTTTAAGAAGCCCTCCTGTTCTCCACTCATTACCTGTATTAACTGCACCTGTTTGGGTCATTCAGGTTGATTCAAGGCTCACTTCCCACTTGGTTTAGGAACGCACCATGACACGACCTTCTTCAGAGCCAGATTCACACTTGTGACTCTCGTAAAAGGGGGGCGTGTCTATAGCACGGTACATCTCCCACTCCGGGGTCATGTGACGGGCTGTCACTGGTTAAGTCAGCGCAGCACGGGGGGAATCAGTGGCGTTGGCAGAAACCCATTAATGGCAGGGCCAGCACAAATTTTAAGTGTGCCGAATGATCATAAAGGCATAGCCTACCGTATACCCTACTGAGATCACATTACAAATAGTCTTGTAGGCCTAAGTAAATCAATGAAGCTTGTGTTTAACATGCGACTCACATAGACCTCACATAGACCTCACATAGACCTCACATAGACCTCACATAGACCTCACATAGACCTCACATAGACCTCATAACCCATAGGCCTATATTGGTAGACTATGAGACTAGAGCATAATGTCCTGGTATAACAGTACTAGTAACAATAGACAGCTATAATCTATATAGACAAGAATAGTGGTCACCAACCTTTTCTTAGTCTATATGACAACACTGGTCAGAGGTCAGTTGCTATATGACAACACTGGTCAGAGGTCAGTTGCTATATGACAACACTGGTCAGAGGTCAGTTGCTATATGACAACACTGGTCAGAGGTCAGTTGCTATATGACAACACTGGTCAGAGGTCAGTCGCTATATGATTACGCTGGTCAGAGGTCAGTTGCTATATGACAACACTGGTCAGAGGTCAGTTGCTATATGACAACACTGGTCAGAGGTCAGTTGCTATATGACAACACTGGTCAGAGGTCAGTTGCTATATGACAACACTGGTCAGAGGTCAGTTGCTATATGACAACACTGGTCAGAGGTCAGTTGCTATATGATTACGCTGGTCAGAGGTCAGTGAGCTTTGTTTGGCCATTTTACTTGTTTTTGCTAGCCAAGTTGGCTAGTGAGTCTTAGCTTGCTAGCTAACTGTGAGTAGCCTAAACAGCGATAGCTACTGTAGCTAGCGGTGAGTGACCTACACAGTGATAGCTACTGTAGCTAGCGGTGAGTGGCCTACACAGCGATAGCTACTGTAGCTAACGGTGAGTGGCCTAAACAGCGATAGCTACTGTAGCTAACGGTGAGTGACCTAAACAGTAATAGCTACTATAGCTAGTGGTGAGTGGCCTACACAGCGATAGCTACTGTAGCTAACGGTGAGTAGCCTACACAGCGATAGCTACTGTAGCTAACGGTGAGTGACCTAAACAGTGATAGCTACTGTAGCTAGCGGTGAGTGACCTACACAGTGATAGCTACTGTAGCTAACGGTGAGTAGCCTACACAGCGATAGCTACTGTAGCTAACGGTGAGTGGCCTAAACAGTGATAGCTACAGTTGCTAACAGTGTGTAACCTACATAGCGAAAGCTACTGTTTACTGCACATGGTATCAGTGCGAAGGGGCACGTGCCAGAACCTACCCATTATTTTGAAATTGATAAAGCTAATTGTTTATTTCCTTGTAAATAATCAAACATAATTCAAATTCATTACATACTATAGGCCTAAATTAAATAGATTTTCAGTACAGCTCCAGATTTTATGTAAGATGTCCTTTAGTGCCGTGACAGGAATCTGCCCCCAAAAAGATTTGACCTTAAAGACTGTTGGAAAAGCATTCCAGGTGAAGCTGGTTGAGAGAATGCCAAGAGTGTGCAAAGCTGTCATCAAGGCAAAGTGTGGCTACTTTGAAGAATCTCAAATATAAAAAATATTTTTTATTTGTTTAACACTTTTTTGGTTACTACATGATTCCATATTTGTTATTCCATAGTTTTGATGTCTTCACTATTATGCTACAATATAGAAAATTGTAAAATATTAAGAAAAACCCTTGAATGAGTAGGTGTGTCCAAACTTTTGACTGGTACTATATATTGTATATACATATTTTTGGGGGCTCAATCTGATTGGGTGGGCCTGGCTCCGCAGTGGGTGGGTCTGAGCCCATCTGTGTCTATGTCCCTGGGGTTCAATGGCCTATTCAATTAAAACTTGGACTTGCTTAAAAAGTGGGTACTATCTGTTCGCTAAAATGGGTGCAAGAAGGAAGTTCATAACAGTGGCAGAAGATGCTAGAACCACCTATTCTCACCCACCGAGAATGGGCGTAGATCCACCGAGCTATGAACCGAAGACTGTGAAAAATATAATTCTATTCTCACCCACCCTCCTAACAGCAGCATGTGGTATCTCTCCTAACAGCAGGGTGTGGTATCTCTCCTAACAGCAGCATGTGGTATCTCTCCTAACAGCAGCATGTGGTATCTCTCCTAACAGCAGCATGTGGTATCTCTCCTAACAGCAGCATGTGGTATCTCTCCTAACAGCAGCATGTGGTATCTCTCCTAACAGCAGCATGTGGTATCTCTCCTAACAGCAGCATGTGGTATCTCTCCTAACAGCAGCATGTGGTATCTCTCCTAACAGCAGCATGTGGTATCTCTCCTAACAGCAGCATGTGGTATCTCTCCTAACAGCAGCATGTGGTATCTCTCCTAACAGCAGCATGTGGTATCTCTCCTAACAGCAGCATGTGGTATCTCTCCTAACAGCAGCATGTGGTATCTCTCCTAACAGCAGCATGTGGTATCTCTCCTAACAGCAGCATGTGGTATCTCTCCTAACAGCAGCATGTGGTATCTCTCCTAACAGCAGCATGTGGTATCTCTCCTAACAGCAGCATCGGGTATCTCTCCTAACAGCAGCATGTGGTATCTCTCCTAACAGCAGCATGTGGTATCTCTCCTAACAGCAGCATGTGGTATCTCTCCTAACAGCAGCATGTGGTATCTCTCCTAACAGCAGCATGTGGTATCTCTCCTAACAGCAGCATGTGGTATCTCTCCTAACAGCAGCATGTGGTATCTCTCCTAACAGCAGCATGTGGTATCTCTCCTAACAGCAGCATGTGGTATCTCTCCTAACAGCAGCATGTGGTATCTCTCCTAACAGCAGCATGTGGTATCTCTCCTAACAGCAGCATGTGGTATCTCTCCTAACAGCAGTGTGGTATCTCTCCTAACAGCAGCATGTGGTATCTCTCCTAACAGCAGCATGTGGTATCTCTCCTAACAGCAGCATGTGGTATCTCTCCTAACAGCAGCATGTGGTATCTCTCCTAACAGCAGCATGTGGTATCTCTCCTAACAGCAGCATGTGGTATCTCTCCTAACAGCAGCATGTGGTATCTCTCCTAACAGCAGCATGTGGTATCTCTCCTAACAGCAGCATGTGGTATCTCTCCTAACAGCAGCATGTGGTATCTCTCCTAACAGCAGCATGTGGTATCTCTCCTAACAGCAGCATGTGGTATCTCTCCTAACAGCAGCATGTGGTATCTCTCCTAACAGCAGCATGTGGTATCTCTCCTAACAGCAGCATGTGGTATCTCTCCTAACAGCAGCATGTGGTATCTATCCTAACAGCAGCATGTGGTATCTCTCCTAACAGCAGCATCGGGTATCTCTCCTAACAGCAGCATGTGGTATCTCTCCTAACAGCAGCATGTGGTATCTCTCCTAACAGCAGCATGTGGTATCTCTCCTAACAGCAGCATCGGGTATCTCTCCTAACAGCAGCATGTGGTATCTCTCCTAACAGCAGCATCGGGTATCTCTCCTAACAGCAGCATGTGGTATCTCTCCTAACAGCAGCATGTGGTATCTCTCCTAACAGCAGCATGTGGTATCTCTCCTAACAGCAGCATCGGGTATCTCTCCTAACAGCAGCATGTGGTATCTCTCCTAACAGCAGCATGTGGTATCTCTCCTAACAGCAGCATGTTTACCTCAGGTGCTGCTCAGCTTTATACATGTGTTTGACCATTATGTAAATACTGTAACACACACACACACACACACACACACACACACACACACACACACACACACACACTTACAGAAGTTGATGTATATGAGTGTAGTTACAGTATAGAGATGGTTCTGAGCTGTTATTAATGTCTATGTGGCATTATAAATGGTTTCATATAGTGGTTATAATGCACTATGCTGCTGCTTGTTAAACCTTAATGGGGCCGTCCACCCCGTCCCTGCTCCAACAGCTGTTTCAAGGCACTTTGAGCAGTCTGCAGAGAGAGGGAGAACAGATGGCCCAGGGAGACAGGGAGGGAGGGACTGAGTGTCACCCTTCAGCTGCTTTTCAAATAACACTTACTCCGAGTAACCCAATGCCAACAGGACACTAACCCTTCTCCCTTCTAACACTAACATTTACTCTGAGTAACCCAATGCCAACAGGACACTAACCCTTCTCCCTTCTAACACTAACATTTACTCTGAGAACCCCAATGCCAACAGGACACTAACCCTTCTCCCTTCTAACACTAACATTTACTCTGAGTAACCCAATGCCAACAGGACACTAACCCTTCTCCCTTCTAACACTAACATTTACTCTGAGAACCCCAATGCCAACAGGACACTAACCCTTCTCCCTTCTAACACTAACACTTACTCTGAGTAACCCAATGCCAACAGGACACTAACCCTTCTCCCTTCTAACACTAACATTTACTCTGACTAACCCAATGCCAACAGGACACTAACCCTTCTCCCTTCTAACACTAACATTTACTCTGAGCACCCAATGCCAACAGGACACTAACCCTTCTCCCTTCTAACACTAACATTTACTCTGAGTAACCCAATGCCAACAGGACACTAACCCTTCTCCCTTCTAACACTAACATTTACTCTGAGTAACCCCAATGCCAACAGGACACTAACCCTTCTCCCTTCTAACACTAACATTTACTCTGACTAACCCAATGCCAACAGGACACTAACCCTTCTCCCTTCTAACACTAACATTTACTCTGACTAACCCAATGCCAACAGGACACTAACCCTTCTCCCTTCTAACACTAACATTTACTCTGAGCACCCTATGCCAACAGGACACTAACCCTTCTCCCTTCTAACACTAACATTTACTCTGAGTAACCCAATGCCAACAGGACACTAACCCTTCTCCCTTCTAACACTAACATTTACTCTGACTAACCCAATGCCAACAGGACACTAACCCTTCTCCCTTCTAACACTAACATTTACTCTGACTAACCCAATGCCAACAGGACACTAACCCTTCTCCCTTCTAACACTAACATTTACTCTGAGTAACCCCAATGCCAACAGGACACTAACCCTTCTCCCTTCTAACACTAACATTTACTCCGAGTAACCCAATGCCAACAGGACACTAACCCTTCTCCCTTCTAACACTAGCATTTACTCTGAGTAACCCAATGCCAACAGGACACTAACCCTTCTCCCTTCTCCCTTCTAACACTAACATTTACTCTGAGTAACCCAATGCCAACAGGACACTAACCCTTCTCCCTTCTAACACTAACATTTACTCTGAGTAACCCAATGCCAACAGGACACTAACCCTTCTCCCTTCTAACACTAACATTTACTCTGACTAACCCAATGCCAACAGGACACTAACCCTTCTCCCTTCTAACACTAACATTTACTCTGACTAACCCAATGCCAACAGGACACTAACCCTTCTCCCTTCTAACACTAACATTTACTCTGAGTAACCCCAATGCCAACAGGACACTAACCCTTCTCCCTTCTAACACTAACATTTACTCTGAGCACCCAATGCCAACAGGACACTAACCCTTCTCCCTTCTAACACTAACATTTACTCTGAGTAACCCAATGCCAACAGGACACTAACCCTTCTCCCTTCTAACACTAACATTTACTCTGAGTAACCCCAATGCCAACAGGACACTAACCCTTCTCCCTTCTAACACTAACATTTACTCTGACTAACCCAATGCCAACAGGACACTAACCCTTCTCCCTTCTAACACTAACATTTACTCTGAGTAACCCAATGCCAACAGGACACTAACCCTTCTCCCTTCTAACACTAACATTTACTCTGACTAACCCAATGCCAACAGGACACTAACCCTTCTCCCTTCTAACACTAACATTTACTCTGAGAACCCAATGCCAACAGGACACTAACCCTTCTCCCTTCTAACACTAACATTTACTCTGAGTAACCCAATGCCAACAGGACACTAACCCTTCTCCCTTCTAACACTAACATTTACTCTGACTAACCCAATGCCAACAGGACACTAACCCTTCTCCCTTCTAACACTAACATTTACTCTGACTAACCCAATGCCAACAGGACACTAACCCTTCTCCCTTCTAACACTAACATTTACTCTGAGTAACCCCAATGCCAACAGGACACTAACCCTTCTCCCTTCTAACACTAACATTTACTCTGAGTAACCCAATGCCAACAGGACACTAACCCTTCTCCCTTCTAACACTAGCATTTACTCTGAGTAACCCAATGCCAACAGGACACTAACCCTTCTCCCTTCTCCCTTCTAACACTAACATTTACTCTGAGAAACCCAATGCCAACAGGACACTAACCCTTCTCCCTTCTAACACTAACATTTACTCTGAGTAACCCAATGCCAACAGGACACTAACCCTTCTCCCTTCTAACACTAACATTTACTCTGACTAACCCAATGCCAACAGGACACTAACCCTTCTCCCTTCTAACACTAACATTTACTCTGAGCACCCAATGCCAACAGGACACTAACCCTTCTCCCTTCTAACACTAACATTTACTCTGACTAACCCAATGCCAACAGGACACTAACCCTTCTCCCTTCTAACACTAACATTTACTCTGAGAACCCAATGCCAACAGGACACTAACCCTTCTCCCTTCTAACACTAACATTTACTCTGAGTAACCCCAATGCCAACAGGACACTAACCCTTCTCCCTTCTAACACTAACATTTACTCTGAGTAACCCAATGCCAACAGGACACTAACCCTTCTCCCTTCTAACACTAACATTTACTCTGAGCACCCAATGCCAACAGGACACTAACCCTTCTCCCTTCTAACACTAACATTTACTCTGAGTAACCCAATGCCAACAGGACACTAACCCTTCTCCCTTCTAACACTAACATTTACTCTGAGTAACCCAATGCCAACAGGACACTAACCCTTCTCCCTTCTAACACTAACATTTACTCTGAGTAACCCCAATGCCAACAGGACACTAACCCTTCTCCCTTCTAACACTAACATTTACTCTGAGTAACCCAATGCCAACAGGACACTAACCCTTCTCCCTTCTAACACTAGCATTTACTCTGAGTAACCCAATGCCAACAGGACACTAACCCTTCTCCCTTCTAACACTAACATTTACTCTGAGTAACCCAATGCCAACAGGACACTAACCCTTCTCCCTTCTAACACTAACATTTACTCTGAGTAACCCAATGCCAACAGGACACTAACCCTTCTCCCTTCTAACACTAACATTTACTCTGAGCACCCAATGCCAACAGGACACTAACCCTTCTCCCTTCTAACACTAACATTTACTTTGACTAACCCAATGCCAACAGGACACTAACCCTTCTCCCTTCTAACACTAACATTTACTCTGAGTAACCCAATGCCAACAGGACACTAACCCTTCTCCCTTCTAACACTAACATTTACTCTGAGTAACCCAATGCCAACAGGACACTAACCCTTCTCCCTTCTAACACTAACATTTACTCTGAGCACCCAATGCCAACAGGACACTAACCCTTCTCCCTTCTAACACTAACATTTACTCTGAGTAACCCAATGCCAACAGGACACTAACCCTTCTCCCTTCTAACACTTCCGAGTGGCACAGCAGTTTAAGACACTGCATCTCAGTGCTGGAGGTTCGAGTCCAGGCTGCCGTGATTGGGAGTCCTATAGGGTGGCGCACAATTGGCCCAGCGTCATCCGGGTTACGGTTTGGCTGGGGTAGGCTGTCATTGTAAGTAAGAGTTTTGTTCTTAACTGACTTGCCTAGTTAAATAAAGATAAAATAACATGAACATTTACTCTGTGAAACCAAATGCCAACAGGACACTAACCCTTCTCCCTTCTAACCCTCTCCTCTCCCTACGTTGTCTTTAGCTCCGTTACCCTAAATGTTTATCTAGCGGTTATTGGGCTAATGTTTGTGTGTGTGTGTGTGTGTGTGTGTGTGTGTGTGTGTGTGTGTGTGTGTGTGTGTGTGTGTGTGTGTGTGTGTGTGTGTGTGTGTGTGTGTGTGTGTGTGTGTGTGTGTGTGTGTGTGTGTGTGTGTGTGCGAGAGCGTGTAATATTTGTGAGTGAGTGTGTTTCCCCTTCGCTGTGTTTATCTAATGTTACTGGGTTATCATTTCCACTCTGTTTGGCTGCCTGCAAGTCAATCACTGTCCCATCTGCATTCCTGACCACTAACACAAAACAGCTACAGGGCTACAATACCTATCAATCACACTGGCTCAGTAACACAACAACACACTGGTTTAGAAACACAACAACACACTGGCTTAGTAACACAACAACACACTGGCTTAGTAACACAACAACACACTGGCTTAGTAACACAACAACACACTGGCTTAGTAACACAACAACACACTGGCTTAGTAACACAACAACACACTGGCTTAGTAACACAACAACACACTGGCTTAGTAACACAACAACACACTGGTTTAGTAACACAACAACACACTGGCTTAGTAACACAACAACACACTGGCTTAGTAACACAACAACACACTGGTTTAGAAACACAACAACACACTGGCTTAGTAACACAACAACACACTGGTTTAGAAACACAACAACACACTGGCTTAGTAACACAACAACACACTGGCTTAGTAACACAACAACACACTGGCTTAGTAACACAACAACACACTGGCTTAGTAACACAACAACACACTGGCTTAGTAACACAACAACACACTGGCTTAGTAACACAACAACACACTGGTTTAGTAACACAACAACACACTGGCTTAGTAACACACAAACACACTGGCTTAGTAACACAACAACACACTGGTTTAGAAACACAACAACACACTGGCTTAGTAACACAACAACACACTGGTTTAGAAACACAACAACACACTGGCTTAGTAACACAACAACACACTGGCTTAGTAACACAACAACACACTGGTTTAGTAACACAACAACACACTGGCTTAGTAACACAACAACACACTGGCTTAGTAACACAACAACACACTGGCTTAGTAACACAACAACACACTGGCTTAGTAACACAACAACACACTGGCTTAGTAACACAACAACACACTGGTTTAGAAACACAACAACACACTGGCTTAGTAACACAACAACACACTGGCTTAGTAACACAACAACACACTGGTTTAGTAACACAACAACACACTGGCTTAGTAACACAACAACACACTGGCTTAGTAACACAACAACACACTGGTTTAGAAACACAACAACACACTGGCTTAGTAACACAACAACACACTGGTTTAGTAACACAACAACACACTGGCTTAGTAACACAACAACACACTGGTTTAGAAACACAACAACACACTGGCTTAGTAACACAACAACACACTGGTTTAGAAACACAACAACACACTGGCTTAGTAACACAACAACACACTGGCTTAGTAACACAACAACACACTGGCTTAGTAACACAACAACACACTGGCTTAGTAACACAACAACACACTGGCTTAGTAACACAACAACACACTGGCTTAGTAACACAACAACACACTGGTTTAGAAACACAACAACACACTGGCTTAGAAACACAACAACACACTGGCTTAGTAACACAACAACACACTGGCTTAGTAACACAACACACTGGCTTAGTAACACAACACACTGGTTTAGAAACACAACAACACACTGGCTTAGAAACACAACACACTGGCTTAGTAACACAACAACACACTGGCTTAGTAACACAACAACACACTGGTTTAGAAACACAACAACACACTGGCTTAGTAACACAACAACACACTGGCTTAGTAACACAACAACACACTGGCTTAGTAACACAACAACACACTGGTTTAGAAACACAACAACACACTGGCTTAGTAACACAACAACACACTGGCTTAGTAACACAACAACACACTGGTTTAGTAACACAACAACACACTGGCTTAGTAACACAACAACACACTGGCTTAGTAACACAACAACACACTGGCTTAGTAACACAACAACACACTGGCTTAGTAACACAACAACACACTGGCTTAGTAACACAACAACACACTGGTTTAGAAACACAACAACACACTGGCTTAGTAACACAACAACACACTGGCTTAGTAACACAACAACACACTGGTTTAGTAACACAACAACACACTGGCTTAGTAACACAACAACACACTGGCTTAGTAACACAACAACACACTGGTTTAGAAACACAACAACACACTGGCTTAGTAACACAACAACACACTGGTTTAGTAACACAACAACACACTGGCTTAGTAACACAACAACACACTGGTTTAGAAACACAACAACACACTGGCTTAGTAACACAACAACACACTGGCTTAGTAACACAACACACTGGCTTAGTAACACAACAACACACTGGCTTAGTAACACAACAACACACTGGCTTAGTAACACAACAACACACTGGCTTAGTAACACAACAACACACTGGTTTAGAAACACAACAACACACTGGCTTAGAAACACAACAACACACTGGCTTAGAAACACAACAACACACTGGCTTAGTAACACAACACACTGGCTTAGTAACACAACACACTGGTTTAGAAACACAACAACACACTGGCTTAGAAACACAACAGACTGGCTTAGTAACACAACAACACACTGGCTTAGTAACACAACAACACACTGGTTTAGAAACACAACAACACACTGGCTTAGTAACACAACAACACACTGGCTTAGTAACACAACAACACACTGGCTTAGTAACACAACAACACACTGGCTTAGTAACATAACAACACACTGGCTTAGTAACACAACAACACACTGGCTTAGTAACACAACACACTGGCTTAGTAACACAACAACACACTGGTTTAGAAACACAACAACACACTGGCTTAGTAACACAACAACACACTGGTTTAGAAACACAACAACACACTGGCTTAGTAACACAACAACACACTGGCTTAGTAACACAACAACACACTGGTTTAGAAACACAACAACACACTGGCTTAGTAACACAACAACACACTGGCTTAGTAACACAACAACACACTGGCTTAGTAACACAACAACACACTGGCTTAGTAACACAACAACACACTGGCTTAGTAACACAACAACACACTGGTTTAGAAACACAACAACACACTGGCTTAGAAACACAACAACACACTGGCTTAGTAACACAACAACACACTGGCTTAGTAACACAACACACTGGCTTAGTAACACAACACACTGGTTTAGAAACACAACAACACACTGGCTTAGAAACACAACACACTGGCTTAGTAACACAACAACACACTGGCTTAGTAACACAACAACACACTGGTTTAGAAACACAACAACACACTGGCTTAGTAACACAACAACACACTGGCTTAGTAACACAACAACACACTGGCTTAGTAACACAACAACACACTGGCTTAGTAACACAACAACACACTGGCTTAGTAACACAACAACACACTGGCTTAGTAACACAACACACTGGCTTAGTAACACAACAACACACTGGTTTAGAAACACAACAACACACTGGCTTAGTAACACAACAACACACTGGTTTAGAAACACAACAACACACTGGCGTAGTAACACAACAACACACTGGCTTAGTAACACAACAACACACTGGTTTAGAAACACAACAACACACTGGCTTAGTAACACAACAACACACTGGCTTAGTAACACAACAACACACTGGCTTAGTAACACAACAACACACTGGCTTAGTAACACAACAACACAGGACGATGGGGTGCTCTTAAGGACCTTGGGACAAAACGCGTTTGTGAAAATCTCTTTCATTCAATTCAATTTAATTAAACGGATCTTGAACTGTCCCCGAAGTGCATCATGAAAGGAAGAAGCTCTGTACTCATGAAATGGGATTGATTGACAGACAGACAGACAGTGAGACAGTGAGACAGTGAGACAGTGAGACAGTGAGACAGTGAGACAGTGAGACAGACAGACAGACAGACAGACAGACAGACAGACAGACAGACAGACAGACAGACAGACAGACAGACAGACAGACAGACAGACAGACAGACAGACAGACAGACAGACAGACAGACAGAGTGCTGTACAAAGTGCTGTACAGAAACCCAGCCTAAAACCCCGAACAGCAAAGCAATGCAGTTGTAGAATTACGATGGATAGGAAAAACTCCCAGGAAAGATAAGAACCTAGGAAGAAATCTAGAGAGGAAACAGGCTCTGAGGGGTGACAGATTATAAGAGTACATGGCTAGTAAAACCAGATTATTCTTCTGGCCATCCGCTGTCTCGGATACAACCAGACAATCTGGACACCTGATGCATCAAAGTAGACCTAAGTGTGACAAACTGGACTGGACTGATCTGAGTTTGACCAGGCCAAACTGATCTGATCTGATCCTACCACGCCGCCGATCTGATCCTACCACGCCGCCGATCTGATCCTACCACGCTGCCGATCTGATCCTACCACGCCACCGATCTGATCCTACCACGCTGCCGATCTGATCCTACCACGCTGCCGATCTGATCCTACCACGCCGCCGATCTGATCCTACCACGCTGCCGATCTGATCCTACCACGCTGCCGATCTGATCCTACCACGCCGCCGATCTGATCCTACCACGCCGCCGATCTGATCCTACCACGCCGCCGATCTGATCCTACCACGCCGCCGATCTGATCCTACCACGCCGCCGATCTGATCCTACCACGCTGCTGATCAGATCCTACCACGCTGCTGATCAGATCCTACCACGCCGCCGATCTGATCCTACCACGCTGCTGATCTGATCCTACCACTCTGCCGATCTGATCCTACCACTCTGCCGATCTGATCCTACCACGCTGCTGATCAGATCCTACCACTCTGCTGATCAGATCCTACCACGCCGCCGATCTGATCCTACCACGCCGCCGATCTCTGACACAGACTATTTTTCTACCACGGTTGAGATGATGTCCAGATGTGTCCCCTCCTCCTCTCTCCTGAGAGGAAAGAGAGTGAGGTAGAGAGGGGCGATATAAATCAGCTGAGATGACACCCCCAGGTCCCATTGTGCCCCCCCCCCCACTACCCCCACCCCCAAACTACCCCCACCCCAACCCTAGATCCAATCCCCCGCCCCAAAACCACCCCTAAACTACCTTATCCCTACCCCCCCAAATGACCTCATACCTACACTACCATCATCACTGAGAAAGGCAGTTGGGAAAGAGTGTTTGATTTGGCTGCTGGGGGGGGGGGGGGGGGGACAAGGAGCGCTAAAACCCATTGACAACTAAGTGCCGTTTTCAAGGGATTGTTAAATAAACAAAACAGTCAGAACTAGGGCTGTGGCGGTCACACGTTTTATCAGCCGGTGATTGTCAAGCAAATAACTGCCGGTCTCACGGTAATTGACCGTTAATTAACATAAACACATTTAGCATCTCCTGGCTTCGACACGTAGCCGACAAGACACTGATGCAGGCCTTTGGAACATCTACATTTTTTTTAAAGAATAATAATATAGCTTACACCTTCACAATAAATCCATGATTTATTTTAGACATGTCTAAAGAAGCATGATGTGAAGAAAATGTAGACTATTTCAGATGAACGGAATAGCATCCTCTGAGCTGTCCTTATGTTAGGTCCTGATCTGGCTATGCCAAATGGCTGTGGGCTACACTAGTTCATTTAGCAGACAAGATTTGCTTATAATTCCGTGGAATTATTTATTAATATTATTGTACAGTATGAAGAACACAATTGAACAAAGCTGAATAAAATATAAATATTTTCTACAAACGATTTGAAGGAGTGCGCATATATATTATGTGTTGAGCGGTTAACAAAAAAATAGGTATTCCTATATGCTTCATTTAGAGTTATTAATGTAACTTTAGTTGTGAGAGTTATTAATGTAACTTTAGTTTTGATTTTTGATTTTTAATACATTGTAAGGCTGCATGATGCGACTCTAATGATGATTAGAGAAAAGTTGCTTGAAAGGCATAACCTCTGCATTGTTTTTTTGATGCAGGCTGTACACACTTCATCAGTCTCTCATTCACAATTTGACAAGCACTTGATAATACCTCGAATTTCACGGCAGCATCCCCTTTGTGGTCTTAATGCACACCCTAAAAAAAATCGATGGCTTTTGCAGCCCGGAGTGCTGCGTTGTACCCCTTCTCCCTGAGCGTGCTGCGCAATCCAAAGCACCTCTCATTCACATGGCTCTCTGTCAAGTGATCAGGTCTTTCTCACAGGCTACAAGTGAACACAGACACATCGGGGACTCAACTAACGAGTCCTTATCCAATTCCGAGGTGCATATTGAAGATATCGGAAGAACTGTTCACATTTACATTTCGTCAGCCAAAAAGTACTAGCCTATGTCAGTCTATTATCCCCTATAGTACAAAAGTTGACCTATTCTATACTAGACATAAATATTCCAAACATAGTCCGGGACAGTTATGTGGTGCAATAAAACCCAAATAAATACAACCACTAGCATCAAAAATACATGTTTTACGCAATGTGGCTGACGCAACAGATTAGAATGTTCAGCTTAAAATGTTGATAAACTATTCACATTATAACATTCCCATTATTCACATTGTAAGTGCAACAATGCGAACACAGCAGTAGGCTATTAGCGTGAATGTTCCACTAGAGGGAAAACATCATTATCAAAAGTGACCGCAAATATGATTATGATTATTATTTATTATAAAGGTGCATTTTTATGGTGAAAATGATCTTCCCCAAACTTGATGACAGCTTTTCACACTCTTGGCATTCTCTCAACCAGCTTCATGAGGTTGTCACCTGGAATGCATTTCAATTAACAGGTGTGCCTTGTTAAAAGTTAATTTGTGGAATTTCTTTCCTTCTTTAATGCGTTTGAGCCAATCAGTTGTGTTGTGACAAGGTAGGGGTGGTATACAGAATATAGCCCTATTTGGTAAAAGACTAAGTCCATATTATAGCAAGAACAGCTCAAGTAAGCAAAGAGAAACGACAGTCCATCATTACTTTAAGAGACGAAGGTCAGTCAATGCCGAACATTTCAAAAACTTTGCAGTCACAAAAACGCATAGCAAGCGCTATGATGGAACTGGCTCTCATGAGGACCGCCACAGGAATGGAATACCCAGAGTTACCTCTGATGCAGAGGATAAGTTCATTAGAGTTCCCAGCCTCAGAAATTACAGCCCAAACAAATTCTTCACAGAGTTCAAGTAACAGACACATCTCAACATCAAATGTTCAGAGGAGACTGTGTGAATCAGGCCTTCAAGGTCAAATTGCTGCAAAAAAACACTACTAAAGGACAACAATAAGAAGAAGAGACTTGCTTGGGCCAAGAAACACGAGCAATGGACATTAGAACGGTGGAAATCTGTCCTTTGGTCCTTTGGTCTGATGAGTCCAAATTTGAGATGTTTGGTTCCAACCGCTGTGTCTTTGTGAGACGCAGAGTAGGTGAATGGATGATCTCTGCATGTCTGGTTCCCACTGTGAAGCATGGAGGAGGAGGCGTGATGGTGTGGGGGTGCTTTGCTGGTGACACTGTTTGTGATTTATTTAGAATTCAAGGCACACTTAAGCAGCATGGCTGCCACAGCATTCTGCAGCGATATGCCATCCTATCTGGTTTGTTCTTCAACAGGACAATGACCCAACACACCTCCAGCCTATGGGGCTATTTGACCAAGAAGGAGAGTGATGGTGTGCTACATCAGATGACCTGGCCTCCACAATCACCCGACCTCAACCAAATTGAGATGGTTTGGGATGAGTTGGACCGCAGAGTGAAGGAAAAACAGCCAACAACTTCTCAGCATATGTGGGAACTCCTTAAAGACTGTTGGAAAAGCATTCCTCATGAAGCTGGTTGCCAAGAGAATGCCAAGCGTGTGCAAAGCTGTCATCAAGGCAAAGGGTGGCTACTTTGAAGAATTTCAAATATAAAGTATATATATATTTTTTGAACACTTTCCTGGTTACTGATGTGACCTGTTATTAGCTAGTTAGCCATATTGACGTGGTCTGTTATTAGCTAGTTAGCCATATTGACGTGGTCTGTTATTAGCTAGTTAGCCATATTGATGTGACCTGTTATTAGCTAGTTAGCCATATTGACGTGGTCTGTTATTAGCTAGTTAGACATATTGATGTGACCTGTTATTAGCTAGTTAGCCATATTGACGTGGTCTGTTATTAGCTAGTTAGCCATATTGACGTGGTCTGTTATTAGCTAGTTAGCCATATTGACGTGACCTGTTATTAGCTAGTTAGCCATATTGACGTGACCTGTTATTAGCTAGTTAGCCATATTGACGTGACCTGTTATTAGCTAGTTAGCCATATTGATGTGGTCCTTCAATCAAGTTTCAAGTTTTAATGTCACTTGCACAAGTACCTTGAAATGCCTTTTTTGCAAACTCAAAACTCAACAATGCAATAATCATTCATTTATTACTAGAAAAAAACACACAATAAATATGAATAGGAAATATACAGTAAAGTAAGTAAGTACTTAATATATACAGGAAATATAAAAAAATTCAGTTACAGTACCATATAAACAATGTGCAGGGATACTGGAGTGATGGAGGAAGATATGTATAGGGGTAAGGTGACTATATACAGGGTCAGTACCATATTAACAATGTACAGGGATACTGGAGTGATGGAGGTAGATATGTATAGGGGTATGGTGACTATATACAGGGTCAGTACCATATTAACAATGTGCAGGGATACTGGAGTGGTGGAGGTAGATCTGTATAGGGGTAAGGTCACTATATACAGGGTCAGTACCATATTAACAATGTGCAGGGATACTGGAGTGATGGAGGAAGATATGTATAGGGGTAAGGTGACTATATACAGGGTCAGTACCATATTAACAATGTGCAGGGATACTGGAGTGGTGGAGGTAGATCTGTATAGGGGTAAGGTGACTATATACAGGGTCAGTACCATATTAACAATGTGCAGGGATACTGGAGTGGTGGAGGTAGATATGTATAGGGGTAAGGTGACAGGGATACTGGAGTGATAGAGGTAGATATGTATAGGGGGAAGGGGACAGGGATACTGGAGTGATAGAGGTAGATATGTATAGGGGGAAGGTGACAGGGATACTGGAGTGATAGAGGTAGATATGTATAGGGGGAAGGGGACAGGGATACTGGAGTGATAGAGGTAGATATGTATAGGGGGAAGGGGACAGGGATACTGGAGTGATGGAGGTACAGCGCCTTGCAAAAGTATTCATCCCCCTTGGCGTTTTTCCTATTTTGTTTCATTACAACCTGTAATTTAAATGGATTTTTATTTGTATTTCATGTAATCCAAATTGGTGAAGTGAAATGAAAAAAAAATATATTAAAAAACAGAAAAGTGGTGCATGCATATGTATTCACCCCCTTTGCTATGAAGCCCCTAAATAAGACCTGGTGCAACCAATTACCTTCAGAAGTCACATAATTAGTTAAATAAAGTCCACCTGTGTGCAATCTAAGTGTCACATGATCTGTCACATGATCTCAGTATATATACACCTGTTCTGAAAGGCCCCAGAGTCTGTAACACCTCTAAGCAAGCGACACTATGAAGACCAAGGAGCTCTCCAAACAGGTCAGGGACAAAGTTGTGGAGAAGTACAGATCAGGGTTGGGTTATAAAAAAAGATCAGAAACTTTGAACATCCCACGGAGCACCATTAAATCCATTATACATTTTTTTGAAAGAATATGGCACAACAACAAACCTGCCAAGAGAGGGCCGCCCGCCAAAACTCATGGACCAGGCAAGGAGGGCATTATTCAGAGAGGGAAAAAAGAGACCAAAGATAACCCTGAAGGAGCTGCAAAGCTCTACAGCGGAGATTGGAGTATCTGTCCATAAGACCACTTTAAGCCGTACACTCCACAGAGCTGGACTTTACAGAAGAGTGTCCAGAAAAAAGCCATTGCTTAAAGAAAGAAATTATCAAACACGTTTGGTGTTCGCCGAAAGGCATGTGGGAGACTCCCCAAACATATGGAAGAAGGTACTCTGGTCAGATGAGACTAAAATTGAGCTTTTTGGGCATCAAGGAAAACGCTATGTCTGGCGCAAACCCAACACCCCTCATTACCCAGAGAACACCATCCCCACAGTGAAGCATGGTGGTGGCAGCATCATGCTGTGGGGATGTTTTTTATCGGCAGGGACTGGGAAACTGGTCAGAATTGAAGGAATGATGGCACTAAATACAGGGAAATTCTTTAGGGAAACCTTTTTCAGTCTTCCAGAAATTTGATACTGGAACGGAGGTTCACCTTCCAGCAGGACAATGACCCTAAGCATACTGCTAAAGCAACACTTGAGTGGTTTAAGGGGAAACATTTGGATGTCTTGGAATGGCCTAGTCAAAGCCCAGACCTCAATCTGTGTTGAGTCAGTATAAATGTAGCCTATCATGTCCTTTAGCAGCAATTGTGATTAAAAATCGTTGAAAAGGGGATAATATTAGCTAACGTCGGTAGTAGGCCTACGTTGGTTAGAGAAAAAAGTACATTAGGTCTACTTACCTCTATGTTCAGCCAACTGTGCCAAAGTTTCTTCTGGTTGCTTGCAAAGTAAACACCATCAGCCAACAGTAACATTACATTGGCAAACGCGTCCTTCTGCTGCTTGACAGGCAGAGCCCACAAAGGGATGGGAACTTAACTTCTCTAGGATAGGGGGCAGCATTTTCACGTTTGGATGAAAAGCATACCCAAATTCAACTGCCAGCTACTCATCCCCAGAAGATAAAATATGCATATTATTAGTAGATTTGGATAGAAAACACTCTGAAGTTTCAAAAACTTTTTGAATCATGTCTGTGAGTATAACAGAACTTATTTAGCAGGCGAAACCCCGAGGACAAACCATTCAGAATGGTTGACCTCTTTTTTTTGAGGTCACTCTCTTTTCAATGGATTTTCATTGGGAATACAGATTTCTAATTGACATTCTTGCAGTTCCTACCGCTTCCACTGGATGTCAACAGTCTTTAGAAATTGGTTGAGGGTTTTTCCTTTGTGTAATGAAGAAGTACAGCCATCTTGAACGAGGGTCACTCGAGTGTCCTGTTTGTTAGAGGCGCATGACCAGAAAGCTAGCTACAGTTTGATTTAATCCTGTATTGAACACAGATCATCCCGTCTTCAATTTTATCGATTATTTACGTAAAAAAATACCTAAAGTTGTATTACAAAAGTAGTTTGAAATGTTTTGGCAAAGTTTACAGGTAACTTTTGAGATATTTTGTAGTCACGTTTCACATGTTGGATCCGGTATTTTTCTGGATCAAACGCGCCAAATAAATTGACATTTTGGATATATATCGACGGAATTAATCGAACAAAAGGACCATTTGTGATGTTTACGGGACATATTGGAGTGCCAACAACAGAAGCTCGTCAAAGTTAAGGCATGAATTATATTTTTATTTCTGTGTTTTGTGTCGCGCCTGCAGGGTTGAAATATGCTTCTCTCTCTTTGTTTACTATGGTGCTAACTCAGATAATAGCATCATTTGCTTTCGCTGAAAAGCCTATTTGAATTCTGACATGTTGGCTGGATTCACAACCAGTGTAGCTTTCATTTGGTATCTTTCATGTGTGATTTAATGAAAGTTAGATTTTTATAGTAATTTATTTGAATTTGGCGCTCTGCATTTTTACTGGCTTTTGGCCAAGTGGGACGTTAGCGTCCTACATATCCCAGAGAAGTTAACTTAAACCACTGATACTTGTCAGCTATAACGGTGGCCAATATTGAGAGATATCGTGAGGTTACCATCATGCATCTGAAATGACATGATCAATTAATGTTTACCGATCATAAATCATGCAGTGACTTGCTGTATAACTCTGATGATAGATCATTCAGTGACCTCCTGTATAACTCTGATGATAGATCATAAACCATGCAGTTACTTCCTGTATAACTCTGATGATAGATCATAAATCATACAGTTACTTCCTGTATAACTCTGATGATAGATCATAAATCATGCAGTGACTTCCTGTATAACTCTGATGATAGATCATAAATCATGCAGTGACTTCCTGTATAACTCTGATGATAGATCATAAATCATGCAGTGACTTCCTGTATAACTCTGATGATAGATCTAAATGTGTGTAAACTGTGTAGTTCTGACTCTGCTCTCCAAGAGGTGATGATAATAAAACCAAATAGTTACAACATTTATTAAAACAATCCCTTGAAAACGGCACGTACAGTAGTTGACAATGGTTGTAGCAGAGCTCGGGGTCTCCTGCACCTCCCCCCCCCAGCAGGCAAATCGGACACTCTGCACCTTATTGTGAAATTTTTATTGATAATTACCTATCCTTGAATTTGGAGGGTTTATGACATAGCCCCTTAAGTAATTTAATAGGATCGCCATGCATTCAACTTTGACCCTGTTGTTGGGACAGTTGTCACGGTAACCTGGCAGCTGCATGTTCTAAATTCCTCCGTTTTTATATTCAGATCTTCCACTGCTTTCATTTCTTTACATTCACAACAGTACGTTAGCAGCTTTCCTTAGCCTACTTGGAAATCATTTGTAAATAATGACCTTGTATTTTCCTGTTATGGTGATTACAAAGTTGCCTACTCCAAACTATTTATTTATTTATTTTTATTGAACCTTTATTTAACTAAGCAAGTCAGTTCTTATTTATAATGACGGCCTACCGCGGCCGAACACTGGGCCAACTGTGCACCGCCCAATGGGACTCCTAATCACGGCCAGTTGTGATACAGTCTGGAATCGAACCAGGGACTGTAGTGACGCCTCTTGCACTGAGATGCAGTGCCTTAGACCGCTGCGCCACTGGGGATCCCAGAACTACATTTCTGGTAGCCTCATTATATGAGCTGGCAAGACAAGGAAATCCATTATTCACTATGACGGTCCTAAGAAAAATGATAAGCCCAATTTAAGGACCTTTAGATATTTACGTGCCAAAGTCAAGAAAAAAAGACGAGATGGCAGTGCACGTTCCCCCAGGCTACATGGCAGTGCCCCAGGCTACATGGCAGTGCCCCAGGCTACATGGCAGTGCACGATCCCCCAGGGTACATGGCAGTGCACGATCCCCCAGGCTACATGGCAGTGCACGATCCCCCAGGTTACATGGCAGTGCACGTTACCCCAGGCTATGTGGCAGTGCACGATCCCCCAGGCTACATGGCAGTGCATGATCCCCCAGGCTACATGGCAGTGCACGATCCCCCAGGCTACATGGCAGTGCACGTTCCCACAGGCTACATGGCAGTGCGCGTTCCCCCAGGCTACATGGCAGTGCACGATCCCCCAGGCTACATGGCAGTGCACGTTCCCACAGGCTACATGGCAGTGCGCGTTCCCCCAGGCTACATGGCAGTGCACGTTCCCACAGGCTACATGGCAGTGCGTGTATCCCCAGGCTACATGGCATTGTGCGTTACCCCAGGCTATGTGGCAGTGCGCGTTCCCCCAGGCTACATGGCAGTGCATGTTCCACCAGACTACATGGCAGTGCTTGTTCCCCCAGGCTACATGGCAGTGCGCGTTCCCCCAGGCTACATGGCAGTGCGTGTATCCCCAGGCTACATGGCAGTGCACGTTCCCCCAGGCTACATAGCAGTGCAGGTTCCCCCAGGCTACATGGCAGTGCGCGTTCCCCCAGGCTACATGGCAGTGCGTGTATCCCCAGGCTACATGGCAGTGCGCGTTCCCCCAGGCTACATGGCAGTGCGTGTATCCCCAGGCTACATGGCAGTGTGTGTATCCCCAGGCTACATGGCAGTGCGCGTTCCCCCAGGCTACATGGCAGTGCGTGTATCCCCAGGCTACATGGCATTGTGCGTTCCCCCAGGCTAAATGCCAAAGCATTTCTGTGCCAATAGACAAGAGCAGCTCAAGAACAGAACTACAAACATGCATTTGTGTAAAGATGTGTGATTGACAAGGACAGGGTTGAAAAGTTATTGACATGGTAAAGTTATCGGCACGGTAAAGTTATCGGCACGGTAAAGTTATCGGCACGGTAAAGTTATCGGCACGGTAAAGTTCTCGGCACGGTAAAGTTATCGGCACGGTAAAGTTATCGGCACGGTAAAGTTATCGGCACGGTAAGTTATCGGCACGGTAAAGTTATCGGCACGGTAAAGTTATCGGCACGGTAAAGTTATAGGCACGGTAAAGTTATCGGCACGGTAAAGTTATCGGCACGGTAAAGTTATCGGCACGGTATAGTTATCGGCACGGTAAAGTTATCGGCACGGTAAAGTTATCGGCACGGTAAAGTTATCGGCACGGTAAAGTTATCGGCACGGTAAAGTTATAGGCACGGTAAAGTTATAGGCACGGTAAAGTTATAGGCACGGTAAAGTTATAGGCACGGTAAAGTTATCGGCACGGTAAAGTTATCCTCACGGTAAAGTTATCGGCACGGTAAAGTTATCGGCACGGTAAAGTTGTCGGCACGGTAAAGTTGTCGGCACGGTAAAGTTGTCGGCACGGTAAAGTTGTCGGCACGGTAAAGTTATCGGCACGGTAAAGTTATCGGCATGGTAAAGTTGGCTGCACGGTAAAGTTATCGGCACGGTAAAGTTATCGGCACGGTAAAGTTGATGGAAAAACGTCTTGGTATGAAAGGTTTAAGAAGTCTCTGTATAGTAAAAATTGAGATCTGGAGAACTCTTTCCTCTCTCCCCACTTCTCCTCCCCTCTCTTTCCACTTCTCCTCCCTCTTTCTCCACTCCTCCTCTCCTCACTCCTCTCTCTCCAAGCCTCTCTCTCCACTCCTCTCTCCCCACTTCTCCTCTCCTCTCTCCACTCCTTTCTCTCCACTCCTCTCTCTCCACTCCTCCAGTCTTTCTCTCCTCTCTCTCCACTCCTCTCTCCCCACTTCTCCTCTCCTCCTCTCCTCTCTCCCCACTTCTCCTCTCCTCTCTCCACTCCTTTCTCTCCACTCCTCTCTCTCCACTCCTCCAGTCTTCCTCTCCTCTCTCTCCACTCCTCTCTCCCCACTTCTCCTCTCCTCTCTCTACTCCTCTCTCTTCACTCCTCTCTCTCCACTCCTCCTCTCCTCTCTCTCCACTCCTCCTCTCCTCCACTCCTCTTTCTCCACTCCTCTCTCTCCACTCCTCCTCTCCACTCCTCCTCTCCTCTCTCTCCACTCCTCCTCTCCTCCACTCCTCTCTCTCCACTTCTCCTCTCTCCCCACTTCTCCTCTCTCTCCACTTCTCCTCTCTCTCCACTTCTCCTCTCTCTCCACTCCTCTCTCCCCACTTCTACTCTCCTCTCCTCTCTCTCCCCACTTCTCCTCTCCTCTCTCCACTCCTCTCTCTCCACTCCTCCAGTCTTCCTCTCCTCTCTCTCCACTCCTCTCTCCCCACTTCTCCTCTCCTCTCTCCACTCCTCTCTCTCCACTCCTCCTCTCCTCTCTCTCCACTCCTCTCTCTCCACTCCTCTCTCCCCACTTCTCCTCTCTCCACTCCTCTCTCTCCACTCCTCCTCTCCTCTCTCTCCACTCCTCTCTCTCCACTCCTCCTCTCCTCTCTCTCCACTCTCTCCACTTCTCCTCTCTCCCCACTTCTCCTCTCCTCCTCTCCTCTCTCTCCACTTCTCCTCTCTCTCCACTCCTCTCTCCCCACTTCTCCTCTCCTCTCCTCCTCTCTCCCCACTTCTCCTCTCCTCTCTCTCCTCTCCTCCTCACTTCCTCTCCTCTCTCTCCAGTCCTCTCTCCC
Source organism: Salvelinus alpinus (assembly GCF_045679555.1). NCBI lineage: Eukaryota > Metazoa > Chordata > Actinopteri > Salmoniformes > Salmonidae > Salvelinus > Salvelinus alpinus. The sequence continues at coordinate 20,008,338 of NC_092095.1, forward strand.
CTCTCCTCCTCTCCTCTCTCTCCAGTCTTCCTCTCCTCCTCCTCTCCTCTCCTCTCCTCTCCTCTCTTCCTCTCCTCTCTCTCCACGTCTCCTCTCTCCACTCCTCTTCTACTATGATTGGAGACTGGCCAACAACTCAAAGATATTAATGTCTCACAACAAGTAACCATGACATATCATCTGAGTGGAAAAACATGACGGTAATTCAAGATTTACATATCATGACTCAATTGCTGGATTCTCTATTAGTTCTAATATTAATCTTCCACAGCTAACACACACACACACACACACACACACACACACACACACACACACACACACACACACACACACACACACACACACACACACACACACACACACACACACACACACACACACACACACACACACACACACACACACACACACACACACACATCCTATATCCCCATCTATTCATTTCAACCTTAACCTAATCATCAGGAAGATAAGGTCTTAACGAGGTCTCAACTAAGGAGGCTGTGGTCTCTAGAGGAGGGAGATGTGGTGCCTGGTCCAGCTCCCCTTCGTTAGAGCAGCCTGATACATAATATATCATATATATATGAATAACCGTGACCGTGACCCCTATTCCTCCTATTAGTTCCATGACACTCTAAGGCTAAAACACCCTGAGTAATGAGCAGTCAGTCATGTTGCATGGTAACTAATAGTCCTGTCTCCTCAGGAAATAGCTACAGAGACGTCTCCATGTGACGTGAGTCTTTAGAGACGGCCTGTGTGTGTGTGTGTGTGTGTGTGTGTGTGTGTGTGCGTGCGTGCGTGCGTGCGTGCGTGCGTGCGCGTGCGCGTGCGTGTGTGTTCCTAGCCCTTGGAAGGAATGTTTTCATGTTATCCCATACAGAGATCACTGGCTCCATGTACCAAGGAACATCCTGTCCTGACCGTGTTACAGACACAAACGAGAAAGTATCATCTCGGCCATGTTCTGTTATAATCTCCACCCGACACAGCCAGAAGAGGACTGGCCACCCCTCATAGCCTGGTTCCCTCTCTAGGTTTCTTCCTAGGTTTTGGCCTTTCTCGGGAGTTTTTCCTAGCCACCGTGCTTCTACACCTGCATTGCTTGCTGTTTGGGGTTTTAGGCTGGGTTTCTGTACAGCACTTTGTGACATCAGCTGATGTAAGAAGGGCTATATAAATATATTTGATTTGATTTGATGATCAGTCAGCATGTGTCTCCTACCAACTGGTGCAATATCACCAGAAAAGGGAGTTTAGGCCTTAACACATCAACACAAGAATGTTTTAAATAATGTTTTGAGTTATAGCCGGACTAATTTATGAGGAACAGGTGCAAGGAAAATTGGGCCCTATTGTGTATAGATTGAGATGGAAAATGTTTTATTTAATCCATTTTAGAATAAGGCTGTAACGTAACAAAAGGTGGAAAAAGGGGAGGGGTGTGAATACTTTCAGAATGCCCTGTATATGCACCAAACTGAGCAATCGGGGGAGAAGAGCCTTGGTCAGGGAGGTGACCAAGAACATAACGTGCACACTGACAGAGCTCCAGAGTTCCTCTGTGGAGATGGGAGAAACTTCCAGAAGGACAGCCATTTCTGCAACACTCCACCAATAAGGCCTTTATGGTAGAGTGGCCAGACGGAAGCCGATCCACAGAAAAAGGCACATGACAGCCCGCTTGGAGTTTGCCAAAAGACACCTAAAGGACTCAGACCATGAGAAACAAGATTCTCTGGTCTGATGGAACCAAGATTTAACTCTTTGTCCTGAATGCCAAGCGTCACGTCTGGAGGAAACCTGGCACCATCCCAACGGTGAAGCATGGTGGTGCCAGCATCATGCTGTGGGGATGTTTTTCAGCAGCAGGGACTGGGAGACTAGTCAGGATCGAGGGAAAGATGAACGGAGCAAAATACAGAGAGATCCTTGATGAAAATCTGCTCCAGAGCGCTCAGGACCTCAGCCTGGGGCGAAGGTTCACCTTCCAACAGGACAACGACCCTAAGCACACAGCCAAGACAAACATCTCTGGAGAGACCTGAAAATAACTGTGCAGCAACGCTCCCCATCCAACCTGACAGAGCTTGAGAGGATCTGCAGAGAAGAATGAGAGAAACTCCTCAAATACAGGTGTGCCAAGCTTGTAGCGTCATACCCAAGAAGACTCGAGGCTGTAATCGCTGGCAAAGGTGCTTCAACAAAGTACTGAGTAAAGGGTCTGAATACTAAAGTAAATGTGATATTACAGTATTTATTTGTATAGATTAGCAAAAATTTCTAAAAACCTATTTTTGCTTTGTCATTATGGGGTTTTGTGTGTAGATTGATGAGGATTTTTTATTTTATATATTATTGATGAGAAGAAGAAAGAAACAATTCCACTTTAGATTTTTATCCACGTTTAAACAAAATGTGGGAAAAAGTGGTCTGAATACTTTCCAAGTGCACTGGATGGGTACGCATGCCACAACCAGAGGGACAGCCAGTGGAAAGTGCAATGTAATGTCAATAATAATTCCCATTTAGTTTTGTCTTTCATACCAGGTCATGTGTCTTCTCAGTCAGGTTGAGACTGGTCTACTACTATTGTCTTCCAGGTCATGTGTCTTCTCAGTCATGTTGAGACTGGTCTACTACTATTGTCTTCCAGGTCATGTGTCTTCTCAGTCAGACTGGTCTACTACTATTGTCTTCCAGGTCATGTGTCTTCTCAGTCAGGTTGAGACTGGTCTACTACTATTGTCTTCTATGTCATGTGTCTTCTCAGTCAGGTTGAGACTGGTCTACTACTATTGTCTTCCAGGTCATGTGTCTTCTCAGTCAGGTTGAGACTGGTCTACTACTATTGTCTTCCAGGTCATGTGTCTTCTCAGTCAGGTTGAGACTGGTCTACTACTATTGTCTTCCAGGTCATGTGTCTTCTCAGTCAGGTTTAGACTGTTCTACTACTATTGTCTTCCATGTCATGTGTCTTCTCAGTCAGGTTGAGACTGGTCTACTACTATTGTCTTCCAGGTCATGTGTCTTCTCAGTCATGTTGAGACTGGTCTACTACCAGGTCATGTGTCTTCTCAGTCAGGTTGAGACTGGTCTACTACTATTGTCTTCCAGGTCATGTGTCTTCTCAGTCAGGTTGAGACTGGTCTACTACTATTGTCTTCCAGGTCATGTGTCTTCTCAGTCATGTTGAGACTGGTCTACTACTATTGTCTTCCATGTCATGTGTCTTCTCAGTCAGGTTGAGACGGGTCTACTACTATTGTCTTCCAGGTCATGTGTCTTCTCAGTCAGGTTGAGACTGGTCTACTACTAATGTCTTCCAGGTCATGTGTCTTCTCAGTCAGGTTGAGACTGGTCTACTACTATTGTCTATCCAGGTCATGTGTCTTCTCAGTCAGGTTGAGACTGGTCTACTACTATTGTCTTCTAGGTCATGTGTCTTCTCAGTCATGTTGAGACTGGTCTACTACTATTGTCTTCCATGTCATGTGTCTTCTCAGTCAGACTGGTCTACTACTATTGTCTTCCAGGTCATGTGTCTTCTCAGTCATGTTGAGACTGGTCTACTACTATTGTCTTCCATGTCATGTGTCTTCTCAGTCAGACTGGTCTACTACTATTGTCTTCCATGTCATGTGTCTTCTCAGTCAGGTTGAGACTAGTCTACTACTATTGTCTTCCAGGTCATGTGTCTTCTCAGTCAGGTTGAGACTGGTCTACTACTATTGTCTTCCAGGTCATGTGTCTTCTCAGTCAGGTTGAGACTGGTCTACTACTATTGTCTTCCAGGTCATGTGTCTTCTCAGTCAGGATGAGACTGGTCTACTACTATTGTCTTCCATCTCATGTGTCTTCTCAGTCAGACTGGTCTACTACTATTGTCTTCCAGGTCATGTGTCTTCTCAGTCAGGTCGAGACTGGTCTACTACTATTGTCTATCCAGGTCATGTGTGTTCTCAGTCAGGTTGAGACTGGTCTACCACTATTGTCTTCCAGGTCATGTGTCTTCTCAGTCACGTTGAGACTGGTCTACTACTATTGTCTTCCAGGTCATGTGTCTTCTCAGTCAGGTTGGTCTACTACTATTGTCTTCCAGGTCATGTGTCTTCTCAGTCATGTTGAGACTGGTCTACTACTATTGTCTTCCAGGTCATGTGTCTTCTCAGTCAGGTTGAGACTGGTCTACTACTATTGTCTTCCATGTCATGTGTCTTCTCAGTCAGGTTGAGACTGGTCTACTACTATTGTCTTCCGGGTCATGTGTCTTCTCAGTCAGGTTGAGACTGGTCTACTACTATTGTCTTCCAGGTCATGTGTCTTCTCAGTCAGGTTGAGACTGGTCTACTACTATTGTCTTCCAGGCCATGTGTCTTCTCAGTCAGGTTGAGACTGGTCTACTACTATTGTCTTCCAGGTCATGTGTCTTCTCAGTCAGACTGGTCTACTACTATTGTCTTCCAGGTCATGTGTCTTCTCAGTCAGGTTGAGACTGGTCTACTACTATTGTCTTCCAGGTCATGTGTCTTCTCAGTCAGGTTGAGACTGGTCTACTACTATTGTCTTCCAGGTCATGTGTCTTCTCAGTCAGGTTGAGACTGGTCTACTACTATTGTCTTCCATGTCATGTGTCTTCTCAGTCAGGTTGAGACTGGTCTACTACTATTGTCTTCCAGGTCATGTGTCTTCTCAGTCAGGTTGAGACTGGTCTACTACTATTGTCTTCCAGGTCATGTGTCTTCTCAGTCAGGTTGAGACTGGTCTACTAATATTGTCTTCCAGGTCATGTGTCTTCTCAGTCAGGTTGAGACTGGTCTACTACTATTGTCTTCCAGGTCATGTGTCTTCTCAGTCAGGTTGAGACTGGTCTACTACTATTGTCTTCCAGGTCATGTGTCTTCTCAGTCATGTTGAGACTGGTCTACTACCAGGTCATGTGTCTTCTCAGTCATGTTGAGACTGGTCTACTACTATTGTCTTCCATGTCATGTGTCTTCTCAGTCAGGTTGAGACGGGTCTACTACTATTGTCTTCCAGGTCATGTGTCTTCTCAGTCAGACTGGTCTACTACTATTGTCTTCCAGGTCATGTGTCTTCTCAGTCAGGTTGAGACTGGTCTACCACTAATGTCTTCCAGGTCATGTGTCTTCTCAGTCAGGTTGAGACTGGTCTACTACTAATGTCTTCCAGGTCATGTGTCTTCTCAGTCAGGTTGAGACTGGTCTACTACTATTGTCTTCCAGGTCATGTGTCTTCTCAGTCAGGTTGAGACTGGTCTACTACTATTGTCTTCTAGGTCATGTGTCTTCTCAGTCATGTTGAGACTGGTCTACTACTATTGTCTTCCATGTCATGTGTCTTCTCAGTCAAACTGGTCTACTACTATTGTCTTCCATGTCATGTGTCTTCTCAGTCAGGTTGAGACTGGTCTACTACTATTGTCTTCCAGGTCATGTGTCTTCTCAGTCAGGTTGAGACTGGTCTACTACTATTGTCTTCCAGGTCATGTGTCTTCTCAGTCAGATTGAGACTGGTCTACTACTATTGTCTTCCATCTCATGTGTCTTCTCAGTCAGACTGGTCTACTACTATTGTCTTCCAGGTCATGTGTCTTCTCAGTCAGGTCGAGACTGGTCTACTACTATTGTCTATCCAGGTCATGTGTCTTCTCAGTCAGGTTGAGACTGGTCTACCACTATTGTCTTCCAGGACATGTGTCTTCTCAGTCAGGTTGAGACTGGTCTACTACTATTGTCTTCCAGGTCATGTGTCTTCTCAGTCAGGTTGGTCTACTACTATTGTCTTCCAGGTCATGTGTCTTCTCAGTCATGTTGAGACTGGTCTACTACTATTGTCTTCCAGGTCATGTGTCTTCTCAGTCAGGTTGAGACTGGTCTACTACTATTGTCTTCCATGTCATGTGTCTTCTCAGTCAGGTTGAGACTGGTCTACTACTATTGTCTTCCGGGTCATGTGTCTTCTCAGTCAGGTTGAGACTGGTCTACTACTATTGTCTTCCATCTCATGTGTCTTCTCAGTCAGACTGGTCTACTACTATTGTCTTCCAGGTCATGTGTCTTCTCAGTCAGGTCGAGACTGGTCTACTACTATTGTCTATCCAGGTCATGTGTCTTCTCAGTCAGGTTGAGACTGGTCTACCACTATTGTCTTCCAGGTCATGTGTCTTCTCAGTCAGGTTGAGACTGGTCTACTACTATTGTCTTCCAGGTCATGTGTCTTCTCAGTCAGGTTGGTCTACTACTATTGTCTTCCAGGTCATGTGTCTTCTCAGTCATGTTGAGACTGGTCTACTACTATTGTCTTCCAGGTCATGTGTCTTCTCAGTCAGGTTGAGACTGGTCTACTACTATTGTCTTCCATGTCATGTGTCTTCTCAGTCAGGTTGAGACTGGTCTACTACTATTGTCTTCCGGGTCATGTGTCTTCTCAGTCAGGTTGAGACTGGTCTACTACTATTGTCTTCCAGGTCATGTGTCTTCTCAGTCAGGTTGAGACTGGTCTACTACTATTGTCTTCCAGGTCATGTGTCTTCTCAGTCAGACTGGTCTACTCCTATTGTCTTCCAGGTCATGTGTCTTCTCAGTCATGTTGAGACTGGTCTACTACTATTGTCTTCCAGGTCATGTGTCTTCTCAGTCAGGTTGAGACTGGTCTACTACTATTGTCTTCCATGTCATGTGTCTTCTCAGTCAGGTTGAGACTGGTCTACTACTATTGTCTTCCAGGTCATGTTTCTTCTCAGTCAGGTTGAGACTGGTCTACTACTATTGTCTTCCAGGTCATGTGTCTTCTCAGTCATGTTGAGACTGGTCTACTACTATTGTCTTCCAGGTCATGTTTCTTCTCAGTCAGGTTGAGACTCGTCTACTACTATTGTCTTCCAGGTCATGTGTCTTCTCAGTCATGTTGAGACTGGTCTACTACTATTGCTTTAATATATTATTATTCTCATTAACATTGCTGTTGGAAATCCCATTTCCACTACTACTATTATTGCTGTTGGTCCCACCATTTTTTGTTATATGTATACTTTGACAATGAAAGTAATTTAACTTGTCATGTCAATAAAGTTACTGAATTTAATTTAATTGAAAGAGACAGAGAGGGCGAGAGAGAGAGAAAATCACGAACCAATCAAATGACTCATATTTACAACATTGGAAAAACAAAACAAAATCTCAAAGCTGACTAAATTGCGGTCTGGCCCTAAACAAAGAACACGAATTGGCTGATTATCTCTACTCTGTCAGAGATACAAAGCAGAGACAGATCCTTACCAAGTACAGGCTGAGTGACCACCGATTGGCAATAGAAACTGGCAGACATATTGTAAAAAGACATGGCTACCCAAATAGGACCTTTTATGTGGTCACTGCACGACAGGGGAGGTCGAGACAGAGATTTCACTCATCTAATGTAATAGATTATTCACAGAAATTACTACATTTATTCCAAATTATATTTTATTAAACCCAGAGCAAAAACCAAAAATACTCATGGGAGTAGCAACAGCTCCTCATGCAGCCAAATATGTATTTACCTGCCAGTGAATTAAAACAAAACATCTGCATATTAATATATTAATATAATTGTAATAATTATTATTTCAAATCGTAGCGGTCATGGTAACGATAGCAGATTAATGATGGTGGTGTAAGTAGCAGTAGTAATGATGATGGTAGTTTTAGGGCGGTTGTAATGGTGAGGATGAAAGTTAGTTATAATTTAGATGTACTTTTAGTAGGTATAGACATTACATGTAGAAATGTTACTAGTGGTAATGGTAGTGGAGATATTAGAGGTAGTTAAACTACTAGTGGTAATGGCGGTAGTAGAGATATTAGAGATAGTTAAACTACTAGTGGTAATGGCGGTAGTAGAGATATTAGAGATAGTTAAACTACTAGTGGTAATGGTGGTAGTAGAGATATTAGAGATAGTTAAACTACTAGTGGTAATGGTGGTAGTAGAGATATTAGAGGTAGTTAAACTACTAGTGGTAATGGTGGTATTAGAGATATTAGAGATAGTTAAACTACTAGTGGTAATGGTGGTAGTAGAGATATTAGAGGTAGAAATGTTACTAGTGGGTAATGGTGGTAGTAGAGATATTAGAGATAGTTAAACTACTAGTGGTAATGGTAGTAGTAGAGATATTAGAGTTATAAATGCTACTAGAGGTTGAATGTTTGAAGGGGTACGGGACTATAAAAAGTTGGGGAACCACTGCCCTAGAGCACACAAAAAACGATACCTACCTCGGCCTAAACATCAGCGCCACAGGTAACTTCCACAAAGCTGTAACGATCTGAGAGACAAGGCGAGAAGGGCCTTCTATGCACTCAAAAGGAACATAACATTCGACATACCAATTAGGATCTGGCTAAAAATACTTAAATCAGTTATAAAACCCATTGCCCTTTATCGTTGTGATGTCTGGGGTCCGCTCACCAACCAATAATTCACCAAATGGGACAAACACCAAATTGAGACTGCATGCAGAATTCTGCAAAAACATCCTCCGTGTACAATGCAATCCCCCCCCCCCACCCCGCCCCATAATGCATTTAGAGAAGAATTAGGACGATTCTCGCTAATTATCCAAATCCAGAAGAGATAATTTAAATTCTACAACCACCTAACAATAAGTGATTCTCAAGCCTTCCATAACAAATGCATGACCTACAGGGAGATGAACCTGGAGAAGAGTCCCCTAAGCTAGCTGTTCTTGGGGCTCTGTTCACAAACACAAACACACCCCACAGAGTCCTCACCTACAGAGAGATGAACCTGGAGAAGAGTCCCCTAAGCTAGCTGGTCCTGGGGCTCTGTTCACAAACACAAACACACCCCACAGAGCCCCAGGACAGCAACACAATTAGACCCAACCAAATCATGAGAAAACAAAAAGATAATTACTTGACGCAGTGGAAATAATTTACCAAACAACAGAGCAAACTAGAATGCTATTTGGCCCTAAACAGAGAGTACACCGTGGTAGAATACCTGACCACTGTGACTGACCCAAACTTAGGAAATCCTTGACTATGTACAGACTCAGTGAGCATAGCCTTGCTATTGAGAAAGGCCGCCGTAGGCAGACATGGCTCTCAAGAGAAGACAGGCTATGTGCACACTGCCAACAAAATGATAAACTATTGGGTGAAATACCACAGTGTGCCATCACAGCAAGAAGATTTGTGACCTGTTGCCACAAGAAAAGGACCATCACCAGTGAAGAACCATCACCATTGTAAATAAAACCCATATTTATGTTTATTTCTTTTCCCTTTTGTACTTGAACTATTTGCACATCGTTACAACACTGTATAGGGACATATTTATGGTCCCCGCGCGGCTCAGTTGGTGGAGAGCGGCCCAGTTGGTGGAGAGGGGCCCAGTTGGTGGAGAGCGGCCCAGTTGGTGGAGAGCGGCTCAGTTGGTGGAGAGCGGCCCAGTTGGTGGAGAGCGGCTCAGTTGGTGGAGAGCGGCCCAGTTGGTGGAGAGCGGCTCAGTTGGTGGAGAGCGGCCCAGTTGGTGGAGAGCGGCTCAGTTGGTGGAGAGCGGCCCAGTTGGTGGAGAGCGGCCCAGTTGGTGGAGAGCGGCCCAGTTGGTGGAGAGCGGCTCAGTTGGTGGAGAGCGGCTCAGTTGGTGGAGAGCGGCCCAGTTGGTGGAGAGCGGCCCAGTTGGTGGAGAGCGGCCCAGTTGGTGGAGAGCGGCCCAGTTGGTGGAGAGCGGCTCAGTTGGTGGAGAGCGGCCCAGTTGGTGGAGAGCGGCCCAGTTGGTGGAGAGCAGCCCAGTTGGTGGAGAGCAGCCCAGTTGGTGGAGAGCGGCCCAGTTGGTGGAGAGCGGCCCAGTTGGTGGAGAGCGGCCCAGTTGGTGGAGAGCGGCCCAGTTGGTGGAGCACTGTAAAACTCTGGATGAGAGAGTCTGCTAAATGACTCACTACTGTAAAACTCTGGATGAGAGAGTCTGATAAATGACTCACTACTGTAAATCTCTCTGGATGAGAGAGTCTGATAAATGACTCACTGCTGTAAAACTCTCTGGATGAGAGAATCTGCTAAATGACTCACTACTGTAAATCTCTCTGGATGAGAGAGTCTGATAAATGACTCACTACTGTAAATCTCTCTGGATGAGAGAGTCTGATAAATGACTCACTACTGTAAATCTCTCTGGACGAGAGAGTCTGCTAAATGACTCACTACTGTAAAACTCTGGATGAGAGAGTCTGCTAAATGACTCACTGCTGTAAAACACTGGATGAGAGAGTCTGCTAAATGACTCACTGCTGTAAAACTCTGGATGAGAGAGTCTGCTAAATGACTCACTACTGTAAATCTCTCTGGATGAGAGAGTCTGATAAATGACTCACTACTGTACATTTCTGTATGAGAGAGTCTGCTAAATGACTCACTACTGTAAATCTCTCTGGATGAGAGAGTCTGATAAATGACTCACTACTGTAAATCTCTCTGGATGAGAGAGTCTGCTAAATGACTCACTACTGTAAATTTATCTGGATGAGAGAGTCTGCTAAATGACTAGCTACTGTAAATCTCTCTGGATGAGAGAGTCTGCTAAATGACTCACTACTGTAAAACTCTGGATGAGAGAGTCTGCTAAATGACTCACTGCTGTAAAACTCTGGATGAGAGAGTCTGCTAAATTACTCACTACTGTAAATTTCTCTGGATGAGAGAGTCTGCTAAATGACTAGCTACTGTAAATCTCTCTGGATGAGAGAGTCTGCTAAATGACTCACTACTTTAAATCTCTCTGGACGAGAGAGTCTGCTAAATGACTCACTACTGTAAATCTCTCTGGATGAGAGAGTCTGCTAAATGACTCACTGCTGTAAAACTCTGGATGAGAGAGTCTGCTAAATGACTCACTGCTGTAAAACTCTGGATGAGAGAGTTTGCTAAATGACTCACTACTGTACATTTCTGTATGAGAGAGTCTGCTAAATGACTCACTACTGTAAATCTCTCTGGATGAGAGAGTCTGATAAATGACTCACTACTGTAAATCTCTCTGGATGAGAGAATCTGCTAAATGACTCACTACTGTACATTTCTGTATGAGAGAGTCTGCTAAATGACTCACTACTGTAAATCTCTCTGGATGAGAGAGTCTGATAAATGACTCACTACTGTAAATCTTTCTGGATGAGAGAATCTGCTAAATGACTCACTACTGTAAATCTCTCTGGACGAGAGAATCTGCTAAATGACTCACTACTGTAAATCTCTCTGGACGAGAGAGTCTGCTAAATGACTCACTACTGTACAACTCTGGATGAGAGAGTCTGCTAAATGACTCACTACTGTAAATCTCTCTGGATGAGAGAGTCTGCTAAATGACTCACTACTGTACAACTCTGGATGAGAGAGTCTGCTAAATGACTCACTACTGTAAATCTCTCTGGATGAGAGAGTCTGCTAAATGACTCACTACTGTAAATCTCTCTGGATGAGAGAGTCTGATAAATGACTCACTACTGTAAATCTCTCTGGATGAGAGAATCTGCTAAATGACTCACTGCTGTAAAACTCTGGATGAGAGAGTCTGCTAAATGACTCACTACTGTAAATCTCTCTGGATGAGAGAGTCTGCTAAATGACTCACTACTGTAAATCTCTCTGGATGAGAGAGTCTGCTAAATGACTCACTACTGTAAAATTCTGGATGAGAGAGTCTGCTAAATGACTCACTACTGTAAAACTCTGGATGAGAGAGTCTGCTAAATGACTCACTGCTGTAAAACTCTGGATGAGAGAGTCTGCTAAATGACTCACTACTGTAGATTTCTGTATGAGAGAGTCTGCTAAATGACTCACTACTGTAAATCTCTCTGGATGAGAGAGTCTGCTAAATGACTCACTACTGTAAAATTCTGGATGAGAGAGTCTGCTAAATGACTCACTACTGTAAAACTCTGGATGAGAGAGTCTGCTAAATGACTCACTGCTGTAAATCTCTCTGGATGAGAGAGTCTGATAAATGACTCACTACTGTAAATCTCTCTGGATGAGAGAGTCTGATAAATGACTCACTACTGTAAAACTCTCTGGATGAGAGAATCTGCTAAATGACTCACTGCTGTAAAACTCTGGATGAGAGAGTCTGCTAAATGACTCACTGCTGTAAATCTCTCTGGACGAGAGAGTCTGCTAAATGACTCACTACTGTAAAACTCTGGATGAGAGAGTCTGCTAAATGACTCACTACTGTACATCTCTCTGGATGAGAGAGTCTGCTAAATGACTAGCTACTGTAAATCTCTCTGGATGAGAGAGTCTGCTAAATGACTCACTACTGTAAAACTCTGGATGAGAGAGTCTGCTAAATGACTCACTACTGTACATCTCTCTGGATGAGAGAGTCTGCTAAATGACTCACTACTGTAAATCTCTCTGGATGAGAGAGTCTGATAAATGACTCACTACTGTAAATCTCTCTGGATGAGAGAATCTGCTAAATGACTCACTGCTGTAAAACTCTGGATGAGAGAGTCTGCTAAATGACTCACTACTGTAAATCTCTCTGGATGAGAGAGTCTGCTAAATGACTCACTACTGTAAATCTCTCTGGATGAGAGAGTCTGCTAAATGACTCACTACTGTAAAATTCTGGATGAGAGAGTCTGCTAAATGACTCACTACTGTAAAACTCTGGATGAGAGAGTCTGCTAAATGACTCACTGCTGTAAAACTCTGGATGAGAGAGTCTGCTAAATGACTCACTACTGTACATTTCTGTATGAGAGAGTCTGCTAAATGACTCACTACTGTAAATCTCTCTGGATGAGAGAGTCTGCTAAATGACTCACTACTGTAAAACTCTGGATGAGAGAGTCTGCTAAATGACTCACTACTGTAAAACTCTGGATGAGAGAGTCTGCTAAATGACTCACTGCTGTAAATCTCTCTGGATGAGAGAGTCTGATAAATGACTCACTACTGTAAATCTCTCTGGATGAGAGAGTCTGATAAATGACTCACTACTGTAAAACTCTCTGGATGAGAGAATCTGCTAAATGACTCACTGCTGTAAAACTCTGGATGAGAGAGTCTGCTAAATGACTCACTGCTGTAAATCTCTCTGGACGAGAGAGTCTGCTAAATGACTCACTACTGTAAAACTCTGGATGAGAGAGTCTGCTAAATGACTCACTACTGTACATCTCTCTGGATGAGAGAGTCTGCTAAATGACTAGCTACTGTAAATCTCTCTGGATGAGAGAGTCTGCTAAATGACTCACTACTGTACAACTCTGGATGAGAGAGTCTGCTAAATGACTCACTACTGTAAAACTCTGGATGAGAGAGTCTGCTAAATGACTCACTGCTGTAAAACTCTGGATGAGAGAGTCTGCTAAATGACTCACTACTGTACATTTCTGTATGAGAGAGTCTGCTAAATGACTCACTACTGTAAATCTCTCTGGATGAGAGAATCTGCTAAATGACTCACTAACTGTAAGTCTCTCTGGATGAGAGAATCTGCTAAATGACTCACTACTGTAAACGTAGATGTACTATGACATTAGAAATGTCTCTCTTCCTCTGGAACGGAGTTTACTGGTTATTTCACTGTTTATGTTTACTGTTTATTTCACTGTTAATGTTTACTGGTTATTTCACTGTTAATGTTTACTGGTTATTTCACTGTTAATGTTTACTGGTTATTTCACTGTTAATGTTTACTGTTTATTTCACTGTTAATGTTTACTGGTTATTTCACTGTTCACTGTTAATGTTTACTGGTTATTTCACATTTTACTTCCTTTGGCAATGTAAACATATGTTTCCCAATAAAGCCCTTTGAAGAAAGAGAGAGAGAGATGGATCTACCAAACTGAGAACATTTTGTGGTGTTTAATGTTCAGGATCTCTCTTTGTGTTCTCATGGCTCCGTCCTCTCCCCCCAGAGAGCTATGGATCATCTAAACTGACAACGTTTGGTGGTGTTTAAGGTTCAGGATCTCTCTCTCTCTCTCTATCTGTTCTCATGGCTCCCTCAGGCCTCCTGCATCCATCCTAACACTAATATTTATGACTCTCTCTTTCTCACCAACATAAACATCCAAAATATTTAAAGCTGAAACATATTTCCCTGGAAGATTTAGGGGCTATAGGCTTTAGTATGTACAGCTTCATCTCCGGAAAATGACAATATGGGATGTCAGATGTCAAATGTACATGAATTACATTTTGTTAGGGTCATGTGACCTGACCTAGGAACACTCTGGGCTCTATAACCATATCAGGAGTATATGGGGCCTGAGAGAGGGAGGTAGTATGTATGGCCTGAGGGAGGTAGTATGTAGGGCCTGAGGGAGGTAGTATGTATGGCCTGAGGGAGGTAGTATGTATGGCCTGAGGGAGGTAGTATGTAGGGCCTGAGGGAGGTAGTATGTAGGGCCTGATAGAGGTAGTATGTAGGGCCTGAGGGAGGTAGTATGTATGGTCTGAGGGAGGTAGTATGTAGGGCCTGAGGGAGGTAGTATGTAGGGCCTGAGGGAGGTAGTATGTAGGGCCTGATAGAGGTAGTATGTAGGACCTGAGGGAGGTAGTATGTAGGGCCTGAGGGAGGTAGTATGTAGGGCCTGAGGGAGGTAGTATGTATGGCCTGAGGGAGGTAGTATGTAGGGCCTGAGGGAGGTAGTATGTAGGGCCTGATAGAGGTAGTATGTAGGGCCTGAGGGAGGTAGTATGTATGGTCTGAGGGAGGTAGTATGTAGGGCCTGAGGGAGGTAGTATGTAGGGCCTGAGGGAGGTAGTATGTAGGGCCTGATAGAGGTAGTATGTAGGACCTGAGGGAGGTAGTATGTAGGGCCTGAGGGAGGTAGTATGTAGGGCCTGAGGGAGGTAGTATGTATGGTCTGAGGGAGGTAGTATGTAGGGCCTGAGGGAGGTAGTATGTAGGGCCTGATAGAGGTAGTATGTAGGGCCTGAGGGAGGTAGTATGTAGGGCCTGAGGGAGGTAGTATGTAGGGCCTGAGGGAGGTAGTATGTAGGGCCTGATAGAGGTAGTATGTAGGGCCTGAGGAAGGTAGTATGTATGGCCTGAGGTAGGTAGTATGTAGGGCCTGAGGGAGGTAGTATGTAGGGCCTGAGGGAGGTAGTATGTAGGGCCTGATAGAGGTAGTATGTATGGCCTGAGGGAGGTAGTATGTAGGGCCTGAGGGAGGTAGTATGTAGGGCCTGATAGAGGTAGTATGTAGGGCCTGAGGGAGGTAATATGTAGTCCCTAATAGAGGGAGGTAGTATGTAGTCCCTGAGGGAGGTAGTATGTAGGGCCTGAGGGAGGTAGTATGTAGGGCCTGAGGGAGGTAGTATGTATGGCCTGAGGGAGGTAGTATGTATGGCCTGAGGGAGGTAGTATGTAGGGCCTGAGGGAGGTAGTATGTAGGGCCTGATAGAGGTAGTATGTAGGGCCTGAGGGAGGTAGTATGTATGGTCTGAGGGAGGTAGTATGTAGGGCCTGAGGGAGGTAGTATGTAGGGCCTGAGGGAGGTAGTATGTAGGGCCTGAGGGAGGTAGTATGTATGGCCTGAGGGAGGTAGTATGTATGGCCTGAGGGAGGTAGTATGTAGGGCCTGAGGGAGGTAGTATGTAGGGCCTGATAGAGGTAGTATGTAGGGCCTGAGGGAGGTAGTATGTATGGTCTGAGGGAGGTAGTATGTAGGGCCTGAGGGAGGTAGTATGTAGGGCCTGAGGGAGGTAGTATGTAGGGCCTGATAGAGGTAGTATGTAGGACCTGAGGGAGGTAGTATGTAGGGCCTGAGGGAGGTAGTATGTAGGGCCTGAGGGAGGTAGTATGTATGGCCTGAGGGAGGTAGTATGTAGGGCCTGAGGGAGGTAGTATGTATGGCCTGAGGGAGGTAGTATGTATGGCCTGAGGGAGGTAGTATGTAGGGCCTGAGGGAGGTAGTATGTAGGGCCTGATAGAGGTAGTATGTAGGGCCTGAGGGAGGTAGTATGTATGGTCTGAGGGAGGTAGTATGTAGGGCCTGAGGGAGTTAGTATGTAGGGCCTGAGGGAGGTAGTATGTAGGGCCTGATAGAGGTAGTATGTAGGACCTGAGGGAGGTAGTATGTAGGGCCTGAGGGAGGTAGTATGTAGGGCCTGAGGGAGGTAGTATGTATGGTCTGAGGGAGGTAGTATGTAGGGCCTGAGGGAGGTAGTATGTAGGGCCTGATAGAGGTAGTATGTAGGGCCTGAGGGAGGTAGTATGTAGGGCCTGAGGGAGGTAGTATGTAGGGCCTGAGGGAGGTAGTATGTAGGGCCTGATAGAGGTAGTATGTAGGGCCTGAGGGAGGTAGTATGTATGGCCTGAGGGAGGTAGTATGTAGGGCCTGAGGGAGGTAGTATGTAGGGCCTGAGGGAGGTAGTATGTAGGGCCTGATAGAGGTAGTATGTATGGCCTGAGGGAGGTAGTATGTAGGGCCTGAGGGAGGTAGTATGTAGGGCCTGATAGAGGTAGTATGTAGGGCCTGAGGGAGGTAATATGTAGTCCCTAATAGAGGGAGGTAGTATGTAGTCCCTGAGGGAGGTAGTATGTAGGGCCTGAGGGAGGTAGTATGTAGGGCCTGAGGGAGGTAGTATGTAGTCCCTGATAGAGGGAGGTAGTATGTAGTCCCTGAGGGAGGTAATATGTAGTCCCTAATAGAGGGAGGTAGTATGTAGGGCCTGAGGGAGGTAATATGTAGTCCCTAATAGAGGGAGGTAGTATGTAGGGCCCGAGGGAGGTAGTATGTAGGGCCTGTGGGAGGTAGTATGTAGGGCCTGAGGGAGGTAGTATGTATGGCCTGATAGAGGTAGTATGTAGGGCCTGAGGGAGGTAATATGTAGTCCCTAATAGAGGGAGGTAGTATGTAGGGCCTGAGGGAGGTAGTATGTAGGGCCTGAGGGAGGTAGTATGTAGGGCCTGATAGAGGTAGTATGTAGGGCCTGAGGGAGGTAGTATGTATGGCCTGAGGGAGGTAGTATGTAGGGCCTGATAGAGGTAGTATGTAGGGCCTGAGGGAGGTAGTATGTATGGCCTGAGGGAGGTAGTATGTAGGGCCCGAGGGAGGTAGTATGTAGGGCCTGAGGGAGGTAGTATGTAGGGCCTGAGGGAGGTAGTATGTAGGGCCTGATAGAGGTAGTATGTAGGGCCTGAGGGAGGTAGTATGTAGGGCCTGAGGGAGGTAGTATGTAGGGCCTGAGGGAGGTAGTATGTAGGGCCTGATAGAGGTAGTATGTAGGGCCTGAGGGAGGTAGTATGTATGGCCTGAGGGAGGTAGTATGTAGGGCCTGAGGGAGGTAGTATGTAGGGCCTGATAGAGGTAGTATGTAGGGCCTGAGGGAGGTAGTATGTAGGGCCTGATAGAGGTAGTATGTAGGGCCTGAGGGAGGTAGTATGTAGGGCCTGAGGGAGGTAGTATGTAGGGCCTGATAGAGGTAGTATGTAGGGCCTGAGGGAGGTAGTATGTATGGCCTGAGGGAGGTAGTATGTATGGCCTGAGGGAGGTAGTATGTAGGGCCTGAGGGAGGTAGTATGTAGGGCCTGAGGGAGGTAGTATGTAGGGCCTGAGGGAGGTAGTATGTAGGGCCTGAGGGAGATAGTATGTAGGGCCTGAGGGAGGTAGTATGTAGGGCCTGAGGGAGGTAGTATGTAGGGCCTGAGGGAGGTAAGTATGTATCATTACAATATAAGCCATTTTTCAGACGCTTTTGAGTTTTACAGGCCAACCAGGAAGGAATGTCTAGAGACGTGTAGATAAAATGCATTCTGAGGTAATGACCAATAATGTGATGTACTATCAATCATCATCAACAGTAGACCGTTGTGGGGCCGTGGTCACTAAGATAAGAGGAAACCACACGCACACAGCCAGATGCTGTTGTTAAGGAAACCACACGCACACAGACAGATGCTGTTGTCAAGGAAACGACACGCACACAGACAGATGCTGTTGTTAAGGAAACCACACGCACACAGACAGATGCCGTTGTTAAGGAACCCACACGCACACAGACAGATGCTGTTGTTAAGGAAACCACACGCACACAGCCAGATGCTGTTGTTAAGGAAACCACACGCACACAGACAGATGCTGTTGTTAAGGAAACCACACGCACACAGACAGATGCCGTTGTCAAGGAAACCACACGCACACAGACAGATGCTGTTGTTAAGGAAACCACACACACACACAGACAGATGCCGTTGTTAAGGAAACCCCACGCACACAGACAGATGCTGTTGTTAAGGAAACCACACGCACACAGACAGATGCTGTTGTTAAGGAAACCCCACGCACACAGACAGATGCTGTTGTTAAGGAAACCCCACGCACACAGACAGACGCTGTTGTCAAGGAAACCACACGCACACAGACAGATGCTGTTGTTAAGGAAACCACACGCACACAGACAGATGCTGTTGTCAAGGAAACCACACGCACACAGACAGACACTGTTGTTAAGGAAACCACACGCACACAGACAGACGCTGTTAAGGAGACCAACATTGTCCTAGTGCTGAAGATAAACGAGGTGACATGCCCAAATGACTGTCACCCCGTCGTGCTCTCCTCGGTCATCATGAAGTGCTTCGAGAGGCTGGTTAACTTCTTTGAGGTAGGGGGCAGTATTTTCACGTCTGGATGAAAGCGTGCCCAGAGTAAACTGCCTGTTACTCAGGCCCAGATACTAAGATATGCATATTATTAGTAGATTTGGATGGACAACACTCTGAAGTTTCTTAAACAGTTTGAATGATGTCTGTGAGTATAACAGAACTCATATGGCAGGCAAAAACCTGAGAAAAAATCCAACCAGGAAGTGGGAAATCTGAGGTTTGTAGGTTTTCAACTCTTTTCCTATCCAAGATACAGTGGAAATGGAGTCATGTTGCACTTCCTAAGGCTTCCACTAGATGTCAACAGTCTTTAGAACCTTGTTTGATGCTTCTACTGTGACGTGGGGGCGAATGAGAGGAGATTGAGTAAGGTCTCTCCCAGAGTGCCACGAGCTGACCATGCGCTGACCATGCGCGTTCATGTGAGAGCTAGCTGCGTTCCATCGCATTTCTGAAGACAAAGGAATTCTCCGGTTGGAACATTATTGAAGATTTATGTTAAAAACATCCTAAAGATTGATTCTATACATCGTTTGACATGTTTCTACGGACTGTAACGGAATTTTTTTGACTTTTCGTCCGTACTTTCCGGTGGACTTGCATGCGCGTCGTGAGTTTAGATTGTGTACTGAACGCGCGAACAACAAGGAGGAATTTGGACATAAATGATGGACATTATCGAACAAAACAAACATTTATTGTGGAACTGGGATTCCTGGGAGTGCATTCTGATGAAGATCATCAAAGGTAAGTGAATATTTATAATGCTATTTCTGACTTATGTTGACTCCAAAATGGCGGATATCTCTTTGGGTTGATTTGTCGTCTGAGCGCCGTACTCAGATTATTGCATGGTTTGCTTTTTCTCTAAAGTTTTTTTGAAATCTGACACAGCGGTTGCATTAAGGAGAAGTTTATCTAAAATTCAATGTGTAACACTTGTATTTTCATCAACATTTATGATGACTATTTCTGTAAATTGATGTGGCTCTCTGCAAAATCACCGGATGTTTTGGAACTACTGAACAGAACGCGCCAATGTAAACAGATTTTTGGATATAAATATGAACTTTACCAAACAAAACATACATGTATTGTGTAACATGAAGTCCTATGAGTGTCATCTGATGAAGATCATCAAAGGTTAGTGATTAATTTTATCTATATTTCTGCTTTTCGTGACTCCTCTCTTAGGCTGGAAAAATGACTGTGTTTTTCTGTGAATAGGCACTCACCTAACATAATCGTTTGGTTTGCTTTCGTCGTAAAGCCTATTTGAAATCGGACACTGTGGCTGGATTTACAACAATTGTATCTTTAAAATGGTGTAAAATACTTGTATGTTTGAGGAATTTTAATTATGGGATTTCCGTTGTTTTGAATTTGGCGCCCTGCAGTTTCACTGGCTGTTGACGAGGTGAGATGCTACCGTCCCACATACCCTAGAGAGGTTAAGGCCAGCAATGCCAGGCACACTGGACCCACTCCAATTAGCCTACCGCTCAAACAGATCCATGGAAGATGCCATTTCCATCGCTTGAGGAACACCGATGTGAGAAAGCTCTTCATTGACTGCAGTTCAACATTCAACAGGATTGTTACCTCCAAGCTCGTCACCAAGCTCAGAGCCCTGGGTCTGGACATCACCCTCTGCAACTGGATCCTGGACTTCCTGACGGGCAGACCACCGGCTGTGAGGATTGGCAACAACACCTCTTCCACACTGACTGGATCCTGGACTTCCTGACGTGCAGACCACCGGCTGTGAGGATTGGCAACAACACCTCTTCCACACTGACTGGATCCTGGACTTCCTGACGTGCAGACCACCGGCTGTGAGGATTGGCAACAACACCTCCTCCACACTGACTGGATCCTGGACTTCCTGACGTGCAGACCACCGGCTGTGAGGATTGGCAACAACACCTCCTCCACACTGACTGGATCCTGGACTTCCTGACGTGCAGACCACCGGCTGTGAGGATTGGCAACAACACCTCCTCCACACTGACTGGATCCTGGACTTCCTGACGTGCAGACCACCGGCTGTGAGGATTGGCAACAACACCTCCTCCACACTGACTGGATCCTGGACTTCCTGACGGGCAGACCACCGGCTGTGAGGATTGGCAACAACACCTCCTCCACACTGACTGGATCCTGGACTTCCTGACGGGCAGACCACCGGCTGTGAGGATTGGCAACAACACCTCCTCCACACTGACTGGATCCTGGACTTCCTGACGGGCAGACCACCGGCTGTGAGGATTGGCAACAACACCTCCTCCACACTGACTGGATCCTGGACTTCCTGACGGGCAGACCACCGGCTGTGAGGATTGGCAACAACACCTCCTCCACACTGACTGGATCCTGGACTTCCTGACGGGCAGACCACCGGCTGTGAGGATTGGCAACAACACCTCTTCCACACTGACTGGATCCTGGACTTCCTGACGTGCAGACCACCGGCTGTGAGGATTGGCAACAACACCTCCTCCACACTGACTGGATCCTAGACTTCCTGACGGGCAGACCACAGGCTGTGAGGATTGGCAACAACACCTCCTCCACACTGACTGGATCCTAGACTTCCTGACGGGCAGACCACAGGCTGTGAGGATTGGCAACAACACCTCCTCCACACTGACTCATAACACAGGGGGCCCCCCAGGGGTGTGTCCTTAGTCCTCTGCTGTACTCCCTGTTCGCACACGACCGAATGACTTTGCAGGACATCAACTCCATCAACAAGTTTGCTGACGACACCACGGTTGTAGGCCTTATAAGCCACCAGCCTATAGGAAGGAGGTAAGTGAACTGGCCATTTTGGTGCCAGGACAACAACCTCTCCCTCAACTTCAGCAATGCAAAGGAGTTGATTGCTGACTTCAGGAAGCAGAGGAGGCAACACGCCCCGATCCACATCAACGGCAGTAGAGAGAGTCAGCAGTTTTTACGTTCCTCTGCGTCCACATCACAAAGGACTTCACATGGACAAACAACATCTCTACTTCCTAAGGCGGATGAAGACATTCTGCATACTACCCCAGGTCCTGTTCAAATACTACCGCTGCACCATCGAGAGTGACCTGAACCGGTTGCATGACGGCCTGGTATGGGAACTGCTCTGTCCACGACCACAAGGCTACCCAGTACTTCACTGGGACCGTGTTTCCACCAATCCAGGACATCTACTCAAAATGGTGTCTGAGGAAGTCAGGTAGCATCATCAAGGACCCCAAACACGAGCTGTTCTCCACCTTACCGTCGGAGCATGAGGTCTGATACCAACAGGTTCAGAGACAGTTTCTATCTACAAGCCATCAGACACACACACACACACACAGACAAACACACAGACAAACACACACACACACACACACACACACACACACACACACACACACACACACACACACACACACACACACACACACACACACACACACACACACACACACACACACACACACACACACACACACACACACACACACACACACACACACACACACACACACACACACTAGCATTATACTGCTCAGTTTATACCCTCCATCTCCCTTCTCCAATACACATGTAAATATTCCACTATACATTATGCCTTCATGTGTTATACTGATGCATCTCTCCTCCTCTTCCTCTCCTTCTAACCCTTCATCTCTCCTCCTCCTCTTCTCCTCCATCTCTTCTCCTCCTCCTCTAACCCTTCAGCTCTCCTCCTCTTCCTCGAACCCTTCATCTCTCCTCTTCCCCTAACCCTTCATCTCTCCTCCTCTCCTTCATCTCTCCATCTCTCCTCCTCTTCCTCTAACCCTCCATCTCTCCTCCTCCCCTTCCTCTTCTCCTTCATCTCTCCTCTTCCTCTAACCCTTCAGCTCTCCTCCTCTTCCTCTTCTCCTTCATCTCTCCTCCTCTTCCTCTCCTTCTAACCCTTCATCTCTCCTCCTCTTCTTCTCCTCCATCTCTTCTCCTCCTCCTCTAACCCTTCAGCTCTCCTCCTCTTCCTCGAACCCTTCATCTCTCCTCTTCCCCTAACCCTTCATCTCTCCTCCTCTCCTTCATCTCTCCATCTCTCCTCCTCTTCCTTCTAACCCTCCATCTCTCCTCCTCTAACCCTTCATCTTCCCTCCCTCCCTCCCCAAAGTTAAACAACATATATCAGGAGGGTGGCGGTCATGGTGATATACAGCCAGCACTGCAGCCCATCCCTGACAAACACACAGGCGAACGCACCCAGAGGCTCACACACACTCAGAGGCATGCACACACACACACACACACACACACCCCTCTCTAAGACAAATAGTGGTCTATCTGTGGGAACGGCAGCCGTTGACATCATTCTTTTTCTAGTGAGATAAGAGGGCCATGGCTGGAGGTGGCCTGCGTGTGTCGGCTGGACTGACTGATGCATCAACACCAGAGGAGTGTGTTTAGTCAGACAGACAGACAGAGATGTGGAAGTGGTCTGTCTCTGTCAGAGAGAGAGGGACTCGAATACAGAGGAAAGGAGAGTAGGAGAGTGGGAGAGAGAGAAGGAAAAAAGGAGAGAAGGGGAGAGAAGGAGAGTGGGAGGGAAGCAGAGAGGAATGGAAGGAGAGAGAGAAGGAGAGAGAGAGGGAGGGAAGGAATGAGAGAGGGAGAGAAGGAGGGAAGGAAGGAGAGAGGGAGAGGAGGAGAGAGAGGGAGGGAATGAGAGAGGAAGAGAAGGAGGGAAGGAAGGAGAGAAGGAGAGAGAGTGAGGGAAGGAGAGTGAGGGAAGGAGAGAGCGTGAGAGAAGGAGAGCGCGTGAGGGAAGGAGAGAGAGAGAGGGGGAGGGAAGGAGAGAGAGAGGGGGAGGGAAGGAGAGAGAGAGAGGGGGAGGAGAGGAGAGAGAGAGAGGGGGAGGGAAGGAGAGAGAGGGGGAGGGAAGGAGAGAGAGGGAAGGAGAGAGGGAGGGGAGGAGAGAGAGGGGGAGGGGAGGAGAGAGAGAAAGAGAGAGGGAGGGAAGGAGAGAGAGAGAGAGGGAAGGAGAGAGAGGGAGGGAAGGAGAGAGAGAGGGAGGGAAGGAGAGAGAGGGAGGGAAGGAGAGAGAGGGAGGGAAGGAGAGAGAGGAAGGGAAGGAGAGAGAGAGAGAGAGAGAGAGAGAGAGAGAGAGAGAGAGAGAGAGAGAGAGAGCGAGAGAGGGAAGGAGAGAGAGAGGGAGGGAAGGAGAGAGAGAGGGAGGGAAGGAGAGAGAGGGAGGGAAGGAGAGAGAGAGGGAGGGAAGGAGAGAGAGAGAGAGAGGGAGGGAAGGAGAGAGAGAGGGAGGGAAGGAGTGAGAGAGGGAGGGAAGGAGAGAGAGGGAGGGAAGGAGAGAGAGAGAGAGAAGGAGAGAGAGAGAGAGAGAGAGAGAGAAGGAATAAGAGATGGAGTTTACTGACCGACCATCACACCATCCACCATCTCTGAAGAGCACTTAACCTTACTGAGGACCCATCATCACCCCATTACCCTCATCTCATCCCCCTCTTTAGATAACAAACCAGCTTTCACCACCTGAGCCCATCGGCCCTCATCTCAAATCAAATCAAATGTTATTGGTCACATACACATGGTTAGCAGATGTTAATGCGAGTGTAGCGAAATGCTTGTGCCTCTAGTTCCGACAATGCAGTAATATCTAACATGTAATCTAACAATTACCCAACAACTACCACCACACACAAATCTAAAGGGGTGACTGAGAATATGTAAATATAAATATATAGATGAGCGATGGCTGACCGGCATAGGCAAGGTGCAGTAGATGGTATAAAGTACAGTAGATACAGTGGGGCAAAAAGTATTTAGTCAGCCACCAACTGTGCAAGTTCTCCCACATAATTTGCAAATAAATTCATTAAAAATCCTACAATGTGATTTTCTGGATTTTTTTTTCTCATTTTGTCTGTCATAGTTGAAGTGTATCAATGATGAAAATTACAGGCCTCGCTCATCTTTTTAAGTGGGAGAACTTGCACAATTGGTGGCTGACTAATTACTTTTTTGCCCCACTGTACAAGTGATATGAATAATGTAAGATATGTAAACATTATTAAAGTGTCATTATTTAAAGTGGCATTGTTTAAAGTGACTAGCGATCCATTTATTAAAGTGTCCAGTGATTGGGTCTCAATGTGGGCAGCAGCCTCTCAGAGTTAGTGATTGCAGTTTAGCAGTCTGATGGCCTTGAGATAGCAGCTGTTTTTCAGTCTCTCGGTCCCTGCTTTGATGCACCTGTACTGACCTCGCATTCTGGATGGTAGCGGGGTGAACAGGGAGTGGCTCGGGTGGTTGTTGTCCTTGATGATCTGTTTGGCCTTCCTGTGACATCGGGTGGTGTAGGTGTCCTGGAGGGCAGGTAGTTTGCCCCTGGTGATGCATTGTGCAGACCTCACTACCCTCTGGAGAGCCTTACGGTTGTGGGCGGAGCAGTTGCCGTACCAGGCTGTGACACACCCAGACAAGATGCTCTCGATTATGCATCTGTAAAAGTTTGTCAGGGTTTTGGGAGACAAGCCACATTTCTTCAGCCTCCTGTCTGTATGGGTGGACCATTTCAGTTTGTCCGTGATGTGTACGCCGAGGAACTTAAAACTTTCCACCTTTTCCATTGCTGTCCCTTCAATGTGGATAGGGGGGTACTCCCTCTGCTGTTTCCTGAAGTCCACGATCCTCTCCTTTGTTTTGTTGACGTTGAGTGAGAGGTTGTTTTCCTGACAACACACTCCGAGGGCCCTCACCTCCTCCCTGTAGGCCGTCTCGTCGTTGTTGTTAATCAAGCCCACTACTGTTGTGTCGTCTGCAAACGTGATGATTGAGTTGGAGGCGTGCATGGCCACGCAGTCGTGTGTGAACAGGGAGTACAGGAGAGGGCTCAGAACACTTGCTCTGAGGACGCGGCCAGGGATGCCGTCTGGGCCGGCAGCCTTGCGAGGGTTAACACATTTAAATGTTTTACTCACGTTGGCCACAGAGATCGGGGGGGGGGGGCTGCAGTCCTTGTTAGTTGGCCGTGACGGTGGCACTGTATTATCCTCAAAGCGGGCAAAGAAGGTGTATAGTTTGTCTGGAAGCGTGACGTCCTTCAGACCCTGCCACCTAAGTCTCGTGTCTGAGCCGTTGAATTGCGACTCCACTCCGCATTTCGCTTGTTTGATTGTCTTTCGGAGGGAATAACTACACTGTTTATATTCGGCCATATTCCCAGACCTCTTTTTGTTAAATGCAGTGGTTTGCGCTTTCAGTTTTGCACGAATGACGCCATCCATCCATCCGTTTCTGGTTAGGGTTTTAATAGTCACAGTGGGTACAACATCTCCAATGCACTTCTTTATAGACTCACTCACCGAGTCAGCGTATAGATCGATGTTGTTATCTGAGGCTGACCGGAACATATCCCAGTCCGCGTGATCAAAACAATCTTGAAGCACTGATTCCGTCTGGTCAGACCAGCGTTGAATGGTTCTAGTCACCTGTTTGAGTTCCTGCCTATAATCATCCCCCTCTTTAGATAACAATCCAGCTTTCACCACCAGCCGGGCCCATCGACCCTCTTCTCATCTCATCCCCCTCTTCTCTTCTCTTCCACAGCCGTATTTCAGCCACACTAGTGATACTTCACACGTTCGTTCATTCATCTGCCTGCTCGCTCGCTGCTCAGTTCAAAGCCTTGCCGGACCAGACTAGGCAAACAGACAGACAGATAGGCAAACAGACACAGACAGACAGGCAAACAGACACAGACAGACAGACAGGCAAACAGACACAGACAGACAGACAGGAAAACAGACACAGACAGACAGACAGACAGGCAAACAGACACAGACAGACAGACAGGCAAACAGACACAGACAGACAGACAGGCAAACAGACACAGACAGACAGACAGGCAAACAGACACAGACAGACAGACAGACAGACAGACAGACAGACAGACAGACAGACAGACAGACAGACAGACAGACAGACAGATAGGCAAACAGACACAGACAGACAGGCAAACAGACACAGACAGACAGACAGGAAAACAGACACAGACAGACAGACAGACAGGCAAACAGACACAGACAGACAGACAGACAGACAGACAGACAGACAGACAGACAGACAGACAGACAGACAGACAGACAGACAGACAGACAGACAGACAGACAGCAGAGGAATGTGTCATGGTCCAGGGATCCACCATCAGCCGTGGCTGAGCTTCTGGCACACGAACATACAGGCCCCTGGGCCGCCTCCCAAATTGACCATATTCCTTATAAGCCCTGGTCAAAAGTAGTGCACTTAATAGGGAATAGGTTGCCATTTGGGACTGGGACACAAGTCCCTGGTCATTTGTCCTGGCCTGGACGGCTCTAATGGTCTCCCTGATGGAGCTCTCACTTCCTTCTGCTGCTTATCCAAATGTGGAGCACTCCCCTGGGAGCAACTATTGGCCTGCAGGAGGGAGGGATGGAGTGAGGGAGGAAGGGAGGGTGGAGAGAGAAACAGAGAGAGGGGGATGGATGGATGGAGAGAGGGAGAGAGATGGATCGATGGCTCAGTGGATCAGATGGATCAGACCCCCCACCTCCCAGTTTTCCACCAACACAAATTACCAATCTTTCTCTCCCTTCATCCCCCATCCAGGCCCACTTCTGGAGCTAAGGGGATTGATTAAGATGTGTATGGTGTGAGAGGAGCCTCTTCAGACCATCTCCAACTTCATCAGTCAGTCATCAAATACCTTCAGACATCCTACTGAAGATACAGACCACCAGAGAGAGAGAATATACATAGACAGAAGAGACATGGAGAGAGAGAGAAGAGAGAGAGAGAGATAGAGAGGAGACAGAGGGAGAGAGACTACCAGAACCCAATGGATTCTTAAATTACATTGAATGAACTTCAGGACAAAATACAAACCCTCCAACCCAAAAAGGCCTATGGTAATGATGGTGTCCTAAATAAAATGATAAAATATACAGACCACAAATTCCAATTGGCTATACTTTAAACTCTCTAACATCATCCTCAGCTCTGGCATCTTCCCCAATATGTGGAACCAAGGACTGATCACCCCAATCCACAAGAGTGAGGACAAATTTGCCCCCTAAGCAAGCTGGTCCTGGGGCTCTGTTCACAAACACAAACAGACCCCACAGAGCCGTAGGACAGCAACACAATTAAACCCAACCAAACAGGACACTTGACCCCTATAACTATGTGGTCAACATATATAACATCTGACATATCTACGCGTCAACAGAAACCTTGGGGAAATCCTCGACATTATCATTAACAGCAGACTAGTAGATTTCCTCAGCGAAAACAATGTTCTGAGCAAATGTCAAATTGGCTTTTTAAAAAACCAAATTACCGTATGACAGACCACGTATTCACCCTGCACACCCTAATTGACAAACAATCAAACCAAAACAAATGCAAAGTCTACTCATGCTTTGTTGATTTCAAAGAAGCTTTTGACTCAAAATTACAAATAAACAAACCAAAACAAATAGGTCAAAAATCTATTTGATAGTTTGTGTGTGCATTTATATGTGTAATGAACACGACGGGAGACAGAGAGCTGGTTTCAAGCGCAGGGCGCAGCAGGTGTTTATTGTAAAGAACCACAGGAGGAGGCAGGTAGCTGGGTCCAGGGGCAGGCAGGTCATACACAGGAGGAGGCAGGTAGCTGGGTCCAGGGGCAGGCAGGTCATACACAGGAGGAGGCAGGTAGCTGGGTCCAGGGGCAGGCAGGTCATACACAGGAGGAGGTAGGTAGCTGGGTCCAGGGGCAGGCAGAAGGTCATACACAGGAGGCAGGTAGCAGGGTCCAGGGGCAGGCAGAAGGTCATACACAGGAGGAGGCAGGTAGCTGGGTCCAGGGGCAGGCAGGTCATACACAGGAGGAGGTAGGTAGCTGGGTCCAGGGGCAGGCAGAAGGTCATACACAGGAGGCAGGTAGCAGGGTCCAGGGGCAGGCAGAAGGTCATACACAGGAGGAGGCAGGTAGCAGGGTCCAGGGGCAGGCAGAAGGTCATACACAGGAGGCAAGTAGCAGGGTCCAGCGGCAGGCAGAAGGTCATACACAGGAGGAGGTAGGTAGCTGGGTCCAGGGGCAGGCAGAAGGTCATACACAGGAGGAGGCAGGTAGCTGGGTCCAGGGGCAGGCAGGTCATACACAGGGGGTCCAAAAAGGCAACAGTACAGGCAGGGAAAAGGCTAGTAACGTCGTCCGGGAGATCAGGCAAGAGGTTGATAACAGGAAATCCGATAGGCTAAAGTACAGGCAGGGAATAGGCAGAAGGTGTTGTTAGTGAGGCAGGCAAAAACTAACACGGGAGGCACAAATTACGGGAAAAACAGAGCTCCGAATAGACGTGTCACAAAACAAACATTACCTCACAATGATGGGGTGCAAAGAACTGAAGTAAATAGTGTGTGATAATGACATACAGGTGTGTGAACAGGTGACCAGAATTCAGGTGATTGGGAACTGGAGAGTGATCTGTGTTCAGGGGATCTATGTGTTTGAGAGTGTGAGCTGGACAGGGGGCTGGAGAGTGATCTGTGTTCAGGGGATCTATGTGTTTGAGAGTGTGAGCTGGAAAGGGGGCTGGAGAGTGATCTGTGTTCAGGGGATCTATGTGTTTGAGAGTGTGAGCTGGAAAGTGGGCTGGAGAGTGAGCTGCGTTCAGGGCATCTATGTGTTTGAGAGATGAGTTGGAAGCAGACGTTACGTGTGCCTTTAAAAAATGTTTTAACGTAAACTCAGCAAAAAAGAACCGTCCTCTTACTGTCAACTGCGTTTATTTTCAGCAAACTTAACATGTGTAAATATTTGTATGAACATAACAAGATTCAACAACTGAGACATAAACTGAACAAGTTCAGCAGACATGTGACTAACATAAATGGAATAATGTAAAAAGTAACAGTCAGTATCTGGTGTGGCCACCAGCTGCATTAGGTACTGCAGTGCATCTCCTCCTCATGGACTGCACCAGATTTGCCAGTTCTTGCTGTGAGATGTGAGATGGTACCCCACTCTTCCACCTGCAAGTTCCCAGACATTTCTGGGGGAAATGGCCCTAGCCCTCACCCTCCGATCCAATAAGTCCCAGACGTGCTCAATGGGATCGAGATCCGGGCTCTTCGCTGGCCATGACAGAACACTGACATTCCTGTTTTGCAGGAAATCACGCACAGAACGAACAGTGTGGCTGGTGGCATTGTCATGCTGGAGGGTCATGTCAGGTACCACATGAGGGAGGAGGATGTCTTCCCTGTAATGCACAGTGTTGAGATTGCCTGCAATGACAACAAGCTCAGTCCAATGATGCTGTGACACACCGCCCCAGACCATGACGGACCCTCCACCTCCAAATTGATCACGCTCCAGAGTACAGGTCACGTAATCCTCATTCCTTCGATGATAAACGCGAACCCGACCATCACCCCTGGTGAGACAAAACTGCGACTTGTCAGTGAAGAGCACTTTTTGCCAGCCGTGTCTTGTCCAGCAACGGTGGGTTTGTGCCCATAGGCAAAGTTGTTGATGGTGATGTCTGGTGAGGATCTGCCTTACAACAGGCCTACAAGCCCTCAGTCCAGCCTCTCTCAGCCTATTGCAGACAGTCTGAGCACTGATGGAGGGATTGTTCGTTCCTGGTGTAACTCGGGCAGTTGTTGTTGCCATCCTGTACCTGTCCCGCAGGTGTGATGTTTGGATGTGTCGATCCTGTGCAGGTATTGGTACACATGGTCTGGCACTGCGAGGACGATCAGCTGTCCATCCTGTCTCCCTGTAGCTCTGTCTTAGGCATCTCAAAGTACGGGCATTGCAATTTATTGCCCTGGCCACATTTGCAGTCCTCATGCCTACTTGCAGCATGGCTAAAGCACGTTCACACAGATGAGCAGGGACCCGTGGCATCTTTATTTTTGTGTTTTTCAGAGTGAGTAGAAAGCCCTCTTTAGTGTCCTACGTTTTCATAATTGTGACCTTAATTGCCTACCGTCTGTAAGCTCGTAGTGTCTTAACGACCGTTCCACAGATGCATGTTCATTAATTGTTTATGGTTCATTGAACAAGCATGGGAAACAGTGTTTAAACCCTTTACAATGAAGATCTGTGAAGTTATTTTGATTTTTATGAATTATCTTTGAAAGACAGGGTCCTGAAAAAGGGACGTTTCTTTTTTGCTGAGTTTAGTTCTGTCCTTGAGCTATTGATGTTCTGTATTACAGTTGAAGTCGGAAGTTTACAAACACTTACGTTGGAGTCATTAAAACTCGTTTTTCAACCACTCCACAGTTTTGGCAAGTCGGTTAGGACATCTACTCTGTGCATGACACAAGTAATTTTTCCAACAATTGTTTACAGACAGATTATTTCACTTATAATTCACTGTATCACAATTCCAGGGGGTCAGGAGTTTACATACATGAAGTTGACGGTGCCTTTAAACAGCTTTGAAAATTCCAGAATATTATGTCATGGCTTTAGAAGCTTCTGATAGGCAAATTGACATCATTTGAGTCAATTGGAGGTGTACCTGTGGATGTATTTCAAGGCCTACCTTCAAACTCAATGCCTCTTTGCTTGACATCATGGGAAAATCATAAGAAATCAGCCAAGCTCTCAGAAACAAATTGGAGCCCTCCACCAGTCTAGTTCATCCTTGGGAGCAATTTCCAAACGCCTGAAGATACCACGTTCATCTGTACAAACAGTAGTACGCAAGTATAAACACCATGGGACCACACAGGCATCATACCGCTCAGGAAGGAGATGCGTTCTGTCTCCTAGAGATGAACGTACTTTGGTGCGAAAGGTGCAATTCAATCCCAGAACAACAGCAAAGGACCTTGTGAAGATGCTGGAGGAAACAGGTACAAAAGTATCTATATCCACAGTAAAACGAGTCCTATATCAACATAACCTGGAGGCCGCACAGCAAGGAAGAAGCCACTGCTCCAAAACCGCCATAAAGCCAGACTACGGTTTGCAACTGCACATGGGGACAAAGATCATACTTTTTGGAGAAATGTCCTCTGGTCTGATGAAACAAAAATAGAACTGTTTGGCCATAATGACCATCTTTATGTTTGGAGGAAAAACGGGGAGGCTTGCAAGCCGAAGAACACCATCCCAACCGTGAAGCATGGGGGTGGCAG
This sequence comes from Salvelinus alpinus, assembly GCF_045679555.1. Taxonomy (NCBI): domain Eukaryota; kingdom Metazoa; phylum Chordata; class Actinopteri; order Salmoniformes; family Salmonidae; genus Salvelinus; species Salvelinus alpinus. Next base: position 20,040,183 of record NC_092095.1, read on the forward strand.
CATCATGTTGTGGGGGTGCTTTGCTGCAGGAGGGACTGGTGCACTTCACAAAATAGATGGCATCATGTAGGAGGAAAATTATGTGGATATATTGAAGCAACATCTCAAGACATCAGTCAGGAAGTTAAAGCTTGGTCGCAAATGGGTCCTCCAAATCTACAATGACCACAAGCATACTTCCAAAGTTGTGGCAAAATGGCTGAAGGACAACAAAGTCAAGGTATTGGAGTGGCCATCACAAAGCCCTGAACTCAACCCTATAGAAAATTTGTGGACAGAACTGAAAAAGCATGTGCGAGCAAGGAGGCCTGCAAACCTGACACAGTTACGCCAGCTCTGTCTGGAGGAATGGGCCAAAATTCACCCAACTTATTGTGGGAAGCTTGTGGAAGGCTACCTGAAACGTTTGACCCAAGTTAAACAATTTGAAGACAGTGCTACCAAATACTAATTGAGTGTATGTAAACTTCTGACCCACTGGGAATGTGATGAAATAAATAAAAGCTGAAATAAATAATTCTCTCTACTATTATTCTGACATTTCACATTCTGAAAAATAAAGTGGTGATCCTAACTGACCTAAGACAAGGAATTTTTACTAGGATTAAATGTCAGGAATTGTGAAAAACTGAGATTAAATGTTTTTGGCTAAGGTGTATGTCAACTTCTGACTTCAACTGTATGTCATTCTGTATTATGTGTGGAGCCCAGGGAGAGTAGCTGCTGCTTTTGCAACAGATAATAAAATATAAAATACCAAACAAAGGAAAAGACTTCTCTTCTTTGTTGATTTCAAGAAATCTTTCCACTCAATTTGGCATGGAATTGATGGAAAATGATTTTGGGGGAAAAACAAACAACATTATGAAATCCATGTAAAATCTATGTAAAATCCGTGTACACAAACAACAAGTGTGTGGTTTAAATTGGAAAATAAACTCACATTTCTTTCGACAGGGCCGTGGGGTGAGACAGGGATGCAGCTTAAGCCCCACCCTCTTCAAAATATATATATTTTAATAATTGGCTCGGGCACTAGAACAGTCTGCAGCACCCGGCCTCATCCTACCAGAATCTGAAGTCAAATGTCTACTGTTTGCTGATGATCTGGTGCTTCTGTAGCCTTGACTATGTACAGACTCAGTGAGCATAGCCTTGCTATTGAGAAAGGCCGCTGAAGGCAGACCTGGCTCTCAAGAGAAGACAGGCTATGTGCACACTGCCCACAAAATGAGGTGGAAACTGAGCTGCACTTCCTAACCTCCTGCCCAATGTATGACCATATTAGAGACACATATTTCCCTCAGATTACATAGATCCACAAAACATTAGAAAACAAATTTAATTTATTTGTTGAAATACCACAGTGTGCCGTCACAGCAGCAGTATTTGTGACGTGTTGCCACAAGAACAGGACAACCAGTGCAGAACAAACACCATTGTAAATACAACCCATATTTATGTTTATTTATTTTCCCTTTTGTACTTGAACTGTTTGTACATCGTTAGAACTGTATACAGACAGAATTGAATTGAATTAAGAGAGAAGGAGAGAGGGAGGTGATAGAGAGGAGATACATAGAGGGAGAGCGAAGGAGGGAGGGAGAGAGAGAGAGAGGGAGAGAGAGAGGGAGGGAGGGAGGGAGGGAGGGAGGGAGGGAGGGAGGGAGGGAGGGAGGGAGGGAGGGAGGGAGGGAGGGAGAGAGAGAGAGAGATAGAGGGGAAGAGAGATGGAGGGAGGGGGAGAGAGAGAGAGAGAGAGAGAGAGGGAGAGAGAGAGGGAGGGAGAGAGAAGGAGGGAGAAGGAGGGAGAGGGAGGTAGGGAGAGAGAGAGGTAGAGAGAAAGACAGACATAGAGAGGGAAGGAGCGAGAAAGAGAGAGAGAGAGAGGGGACAGAGGGAAATAGAGAGAAGAGGCTAAGGGAGATAAAGAGAGCGAGAGAAGAGACAGAGGGAGTGAGAGAGAGAGATCGAGAGGAGATACATAGAGGGAGAGAGAAGAGACAGATGTATCGAGAGATAGAGGGAGATAGATAGATAGAGAGAGAGAGAGGGCAGTAGAGGGAGAGAGAAGGAGGGAGGGAGAGAGAGAGAGATCGAGAGGAGATACATAGAGGGAGAGAGAAGAGACAGAGGTATCAAGAGATAGAGGAAGAGAGATAGATAGAGAGAGAGAGGGCAGTAGAGGGAGAGAGAGGGAGGGAGGGAGAGAGAGAGAGAGGAGAGAGGGAGGTGGGGAGAGAGAGAAGGAGGTAGAGAGAGAAGGAGAGAGGGAGGTGGGGAGAGAGAGAGACATAGAGAGGGAGGGAGCGAGAGAGAGAGAGAGAGAGAGAGAGAAGAGACAGTGAGAGACAGAGGTATTGAGAGGAGATACATGGAGGGAGAGAGAAGAGACAGAGACAGAGAGAGATACATGGAGGGAGAGAGAAGAGACAGAGGTATTGAGAGACTGAGAGACCGAGAGACAGAGAGACAGAGAGAGAGACATGGATGGAGAGAAGAGACAGAGGTATTGAGAGACTGAGAGACAGAGAGAGAGATAGATGGACAGCCCAGCCCTTGACCAGTTACACCACTGCCAACCTCTGCCCAGCCCATCCCAGCCCTTTCAGCTTCTGCCAAGCGAATCACCAGCAGGCTGACACATCTCTCCTTTGATCTCTCTCGCTCTCTGCCGTGTGTTTGTTCTGCTAACCTCCTAACTGGGAGAAGAGGAGGAGAGGAGACGCATGGCTTCCATTACCGTCTGAGGAGATTCCTTCCGTCCTCTTTGGCAGGACATTAAACCAGACTGAAGCAGGAGAACATCACACACACCCTGCAGGTGCACACACACACACACACACACACACACACACACACACACACACACACACACACACACACACACACACACACACACACACACACACACACACACACACACACACACACACACACACACACACACACACACACACACACACACACACACACACACACACACACACCCTACAGACCAATCAGCTGTAACTACACTATTACACACTAACTCACCCTACAGACCAATCAGCTGTAACTACACTGTTACACACTAACTCACCATACAGACCAATCAGCTGTAACTACACTGTTACACACTAACTCACCCTACAGACCAATCAGCTGTAACTACACTGTTACACACTAACTCACCCTACAGACCAATCAGCTGTAACTACACTGTTACACACTAACTCACCCTACAGACCAATCAGCTGTAACTACACTGTTACACACTAACTCACCCTACAGACCAATCAGCTGTAACTACACTGTTACACACTAACTCACCCTACAGACCAATCAGCTGTAACTACACTGTTACACACTAACTCACCATACAGACTTAACTGCACTGTAAAGACTGGTTATGAGTGGAGTCTTGCAGGGCAGCTCTTAGGCCAAGGAGAGGGAGGACAGTGAAGAGAGGAGAGGGGAGAGTGAAGAGAGGAGAGGGGAGAGTGAAGAGAGGAGAGGGGAGAGTGAAGAGAGGAGAGGGGAGAGTGAAGAGAGGAGAGGGGAGAGTGAAGAGAGGAGAGGGGAGAGCGGAGAAAGGACAGGGGAGAGTGGAGAGGGAAGAGAGGAGATAGGGGAGAGGGGAGAGGGAGGAAGGACACTGGAGAGTGGAGAGGGAAGAGAGGAGAGGGGTGAGTGAAGAGAGGAGAGGGGAGAGGGAAGAGAGGAGAGTGGAGAGGGGAGAGCGGAGAAAGGACAGGGGAGAGCGGAGAGGGAAGAGAGGAGATAGGAGAGAGGAGAGGGGAGAGGGGAGAGGGAAGAGTGGAGAGTGGAGAGATGAAACTAGAAGATGGCCGATAGTGTGGATGATCTGAGGGATGCCTAGTAGACTAAACAATGAGCTCAAACAGCACTCTAGTACAGGACACTCCTGAGAGCTATAGGCTGCTGTCACTGGAGCTCTGAGGGAGGGAGACAGGGAGACAGATAGAGGGTAAAAAGATAAAGAGGAGGAGAGAGGGGGAGATAAAGAGAGAGAGATGGAAAAAGAGAAAGAGGAGAGAAAGGCTGTCTGTGTACCCTCTCTTCTCTCTCTGTCTCTGTGTACCCTTCCTCAATCCAGCTCTTCCTCTATCCAGCTCTTCCTCTAACCAGCTCTTCCTCAACCCAGCTCTTCCTCTAACCAGCTCTTCCTCTATCCAGCTCTTCCTCTATCCAGCTCTTCCTCTATCCAGCTCTTCCTCTATCCAGCTCTTCCTCTAACCAGCTCTTCCTCTAACCAGCTCTTCCTCTAACCAGCTCTTCCTCAACCCAGCTCTTCCTCTTCATCCTTCCTCTCCTTTCCCTTCTCTCTCTCTCTCTCTCTCTCTCTCTCTCTCTCTCTCTCTCTCTCTCTCTCTCTCTCTCTCTCTCTCTCTCTCTCTCTCTCTCTCTCTCTCTCTCTCTCTCTCTCTCTCTCTCTCTCTCTCTCTCTCTCTCTCTCTCTCTCTCTCTCTCTCTCTCTCTCTCTCTCTCTCATTCTGTTCTGGCCACATCAAAGCCCTGGAGAAGCTCACAGGCACATTCCACGGCTGCTCAGGAGAGTCTGCAACACAGCGCTGTGTGTGTGTGTGTGTATTAGTATGTGTGTGTCGGTATGTGTGTGTATTAGTATGTGTGTGTCGGTATGTGTGTGTATTCGTGTGGGTGTGTATGTGTATCTGAACGTACTGTATGTGTGTCTGTGTGGATTTTTGAGTAAAGAAAATTTGATTTGTCAAATGTGCCGAATACAATGTAAAAAATAGATATAATAATTTACAAAATAATAAATAATTAAAGAGCAGCAGTAAAATAACAGTAGCGAGGCTATATACAGGGAGTACCTGTATCAATCTCTCTATAATCAGATCTTAACGATGAGGGAGATAGAAGGAGAGAGAGGGAGGGAGGGAAAGAGAGAGAGTGAGTGAGTGATATAGAGAGAGGAGAGAAGGGGAGGTAGAGCGGAGAGAGAGAGAGAGAGAGAGAGCGAGAGAGCGATAGAGAGCGATAGAGAGCGAGCGAGCGAGAGAGAGAGCGAGAGAGAGAGAGAGAGAGAGAGAGAGAGATAGCGAGAGAGCGATAGAGAGAGAGAAAGAGAGAGCGATAGAGAGAGAGAGCGATAGAGAGAGAGAGAGAGAGCGAGAGAGAGAGAGAGAGAGAGAGAGAGAGAGAGAGAGAGACAGAGACAGAGACAGAGACAGAGACAGAGACAGAGAGAGAGAGAGAGAGAGAGAGAGAGAGAGAGAGAGAGAGAAATGAAGGGTGTTAATAACAGTAGATTAATGACTGCAGTCTAAATGTATCATGTGGTTAGTTCCACTCATCAACACTCCCTCCCTCCTCTCTCTCTCCCTCCCTCCTCTCTCCTTCTCAGCCTCCCTCCCTCTCTCCCTCCCCTCCCCTCCCAGCCTCCCTCCCCCCAATGATTAAATATATCACAGAATCACAGAGGTGTATCCCAAGTTACAGCCTTTTCCCTGTATAGTGTTTTTGACCAGGGCCCATAGAGAATAGGATGACCTTTGACCAGGGCCCATAGAGAATAGGATGACCTTTGACCAGGGCCCATAGAGAATAGGATGACCTTTGACCAGGGCCCATAGAGAACAGGATGACCTTTGACCAGGGCCCATAGAGAACAGGATGACCTTTGACCAGGGCCCATAGAGAATAGGATGCCCTTTGACCAGGGCCCATAGAGAATAGGATGACCTTTGACCAGGGCCCATAGAGAATAGGATGCCCTTTGACCAGGGCCCATAGAGAATAGGATGACCTTTGACCAGGGCCCATAGAGAATAGGATGACCTTTGACCAGGGCCCATAGAGAATAGGATGACCTTTGACCAGGGCCCATGGAGAATAGGATGACCTTTGACCAGGGCCCATAGAGAATAGGATGACCTTTGACCAGAGCCCATAGAGAATAGGATGGCCTTTGACCAGGGCCCATAGAGAATAGGATGCCCTTTGACCAGGGCCCATAGAGAATAGGATGACCTTTGACCAGGGCCCATAGAGAATAGGATGACCTTTGACCATCATTCATTATGAAATAAAAGGCCAAACTGATCTTAGATCAGGTCCCCTCACGTGCATGTTAACGTAATCATTATGATATAAAAGGCCAAACTGATCTTAGATCAGCATTTCTATTCTGAGAACATGGATCCAGGTCTTCACTGTGGCTTCTTTGGGTTGTCATTCCTGCTGACAGTTTATCAGTTAATACAATTGCTGTTATCCTAAGCCTAAGAGTTATCCTAAACCTAACAGTTATCCTAAACCTAAGAGTTCACCTAAACCTAAGAACGTCTCATATAATGTGAACGAATTAGCACGTCTCAAATAATGTGAGTGAATTAGCATGTCTTATACAATGTGAGTGAATTAGCATGTCTTATATAATGTGGTAATGATGAGTTGAAATCCACTTGGCTTATTGTTTTCTGGTATATTATTTCATTTTATTTTGCGTGCAGTGACTGAAGCGCCAGTTAAAACACGTGTTAACCCGTCAGTCACCGGGATCTCGTCAGTCACCGGGATCTCGTCAGTCACCGGGATCTCGTCAGTCACCGGGATCTCGTCAGTCACCGGGATCTCGTCAGTCACCGGGATCTCGTCAGTCACCGGGATCTCGTCAGTCACCGGGATCTCGTCAGTCACCGGGCCGACAGGGACAGTAAACTTTTTAGTGCGTTTTCGCAGTCCAGGTCAACATTTAACCGCTCTGTCGCAGTCTGCCATCGAAAACCATTGAAGGTGACATGCATAAATGTCACTCTATTTGTATTCGAGCAATACGATTGGCCGTTCATTCCAGCACCACCGCGCTCCCGCGAGTCACAACTTCTCAGCGGTACATGAGTTGATGCCTTCAAACAGGACACCGGCGCTGTCTATGAGTAGGTTTACTGAACACTAATACTTCAACTGATTGTGGCAGTAGGCAGATTATGTAACAGTTATGTAAACAGTTCACTCTGCTTATTTTAATCAATTTAAGGTCATAGTTAAAGTAAGCATACGCCGATTGAAACACCTGGTTTTTGGAACAATCTTTCAAATTATTAGGACGTGTCAAATGAAATCATTTCAAATGTTATTGATCACATAAAAGTGTTTAGCAGATGTTATTGATCACATAAGTGTTTAGCAGATGTTATTGATCACATAAAAGTGTTTAGCAGATGTTATTGATCACATAAAAGTGTTTAGCAGATGTTATTGATCACATAAAAGTGTTTAGCAGATGTTATTGATCACATAAAAGTGTTTAGCAGATGTTATTGCGGGTGTAGCGAAATGCTTGTGCTTCTAGTTCCGACAGTGCAGTAATATCTAACAAGTAATATCTAACAAATTACACAACATATACCCAATACACACAAATCTAAGTAGGAATGAATTAAGACTATAAACATATATGGACGAGGAATGTCAGAGCAGAACGGACTAAGATACCGTAGTATAGTATAGAAAAACATTATATATACATATGAGATGAGTAATGCCAGATATGTAAACATTATTAAATGACTATGATACCGTAAACACCTTAATCGGCGATTCCAGCGGTGTATTTGATATGTGCATGTGCCAGCACCAGCCGAGAGCCTCCCTCTTTAGTGCGAGTGAAGTGAAAACGGAACAACTGAATGTATGCATAGTATAAGTAGATTTCACATATAAACTTTATGTCCCAACTCAGAATCAAAATGGCTTCCCAATAATAACATGTTCACTGTGGTAGAACGTTTATTTTGATTGGTGATGTTCTCCATTTATCAGAGTGACATCAGGTAGCCTGATTTCAGATGTGTCCATGGAAAACAGGATTATTAGGGAAATCATTCTTCTTAAAAAAAAGTATGTAATTTTTTTAAATTCAAACTATTATATTTATCTGACTACACTCAGTGTCCAGAGCTAATGGTGCTAATAAATAAATTATGAAAAAAATGTGATGAAGATTTGTGAATCTTCCTCACTGCAGGAACAATAGGTGGTGGAGACCTCTGGTCCAAAACATGATAAAAGAATACAGATTAAATAGTTTTAAAAAGGTAATGATATTTCTATGTTATTTTCAGAGATATTGATGTAGTTCTACTGATCTAATCAAAGTGTTGACAGTGGAGAAGTTAACTGCTGTTTTCTGTGTAGCAAAGCCCATGATTTAACACCTGCTTCATTCTTCAATCATACCTGTATTGCAGATAGCTGAGAAAATGCCTCTTAAAACGAAGCTTGAACCTTGTGGTAGTCAGCAGATTCTTTAAAGGCCCAGTGCAGTCAATTATATTTTTTCCTGTGCTTTGTATAATATTGTACAACAGCTGATGAAACAAACACTGTAAAAGTGTGAATAAATGTGATCAGTGTTATTTCCTGTATGTTGCAGGTTGAACAAAAACAAATCTTGTATTAGAATGTACCAGAGGCCACCAAAATGGAGACATTTATGCAAAACAAGCTCTCCTCTCCCTCACTCCCTCCTCTCTCCTCTCCTCTCCCTCACTCTCTCCTTTCCCATCCTCTCCCTCCCTCACTCCCTCCTCTCCGATCCCCTCCTCTCTCCCTCCCTCCCCTCCCTCACTCCCTCCTTTCCCATCCCCCTCCCTCCTCTCCCATCCCCTCCTCTCTCCCCCACTCCCTCCTTTCCCATCCCCCTCCTCTCCCTCCCTCACTCCCTCCTTTCCCATCCCCCTCGCCCCTCACTCCCTCCTTTCCCATCCCCCTCTCTCCCTCCCTCACTCCTTCCTTTCCCATCCCCCTCCTCTCCCATCCCCCTCCCTCCCCTCTCCCACCCCCCTCATCTCTCCCTCCCTCACTCGCTCCTCTCCCATCCCATTTCTCTCCTTTTCCATCCTCTGTGTCCACTCTCATCTCCCTCCCTCCCTCCTCCTCCCTCCTCCTACTCCCTCCGTCCCTCTCCTCCTCTTCCTCTCTCCTGCGCCCATGTGTTTTGTGTTAGTCCAGCCGTAATGATGCATGACACAGCCCTACACACAAGCTCTTATGTATGTCTCCTGCGGTCTGAGACACAACATTACTGACCTGTCACCACACACACACACACACACACACACACACACACACACACACACACACACACACACACACACACACACACACACACACACACACACACACACACACACAGATCTGATATTGTCCCAGCCCTGGAATTCTGATGACCGCATTGGGGCAATGCACACACCACTTTAAAAAAAACGACATTATGCAGAAAGCAAGTGGAAGGATTTCTGCCAGGTCTTATGTGATGTGGGCTGGGAATGTAACAGAGCCAGGTGTTATGTGATGTGGGCTGGGAATGTAACAGAGCCAGGTGTTATGTGATGTGGGCTGGGAATGTAACAGAGCCAGATGTTATGTGATGTGGGCTGGGAATGTAACAGAGCCAGATGTTATGTGATGTGGGCTGGGAATGTAACAAAGCCAGGTGTTATGTGATGTGGGCTGGGAATGTAACAGAGCCAGGTGTTATGTGATGTGGGCTGGGAATGTAACAGAGCCAGGTGTTATGTGATGTGGGCTGGGAATGTAACAGAGCCAGTTATGTGATGTGGGCTGGGAATGTAACGTAGCCAGTTATGTGATGTGGGCTGGGAATGTAACAGAGCCAGGTGTTATGTGATGTGGGCTGGGAATGTAACAGAGCCAGATGTTATGTGATGTGGGCTGGGAATATAACAGAGCCAGATGTTATGTGATGTGGGCTGGGAATGTAACAGAGCCAGATGTTATGTGATGTGGGCTGGGAATGTAACAGAGCCAGGTGTTATGTGATGTGGGCTGGGAATGTAACAGAGCCAGTTATGTGATGTGGGCTGGGAATGTAACAAAGCCAGGTGTTATGTGATGTGGGCTGGGAATATAACAGAGCCAGGTGTTATGTGATGTGGGCTGGGAATGTAACAGAGCCAGTTATGTGATGGGGCTGGGAATGTAACAGAGCCAGGTGTTATGTGATGTGGGCTGGGAATGTAACAGAGCCAGTTATGTGATGGGGCTGGGAATGTAACAGAGCCAGGTGTTATGTGATGTGGGCTGGGAATGTAACGTAGCCGGGTGTTATGTGATGTGGGCTGGGAATGTAACAGAGCCAGATGTTATGTGATGTGGGCTGGGAATGTAACAGAGCCAGATGTTATGTGATGTGGGCTGGGAATGTAACAAAGCCAGGTGTTATGTGATGTGGGCTGGGAATGTAACAGAGCCAGGTGTTATGTGATGTGGGCTGGGAATGTAACAGAGCCAGATGTTATGTGATGTGGGCTGGGAATGTAACAGAGCCAGGTGTTATGTGATGTGGGCTGGGAATGTAACAGAGCCAGTTATGTGATGTGGGCTGGGAATGTAACAAAGCCAGGTGTTATGTGATGTGGGCTGGGAATATAACAGAGCCAGGTGTTATGTGATGTGGGCTGGGAATGTAACAGAGCCAGTTATGTGATGGGGCTGGGAATGTAACAGAGCCAGGTGTTATGTGATGTGGGCTGGGAATGTAACAGAGCCAGTTATGTGATGGGGCTGGGAATGTAACAGAGCCAGGTGTTATGTGATGTGGGCTGGGAATGTAACGTAGCCGGGTGTTATGTGATGTGGGCTGGGAATGTAACAGAGCCAGATGTTATGTGATGTGGGCTGGGAATGTAACAGAGCCAGATGTTATGTGATGTGGGCTGGGAATGTAACAAAGCCAGGTGTTATGTGGTGTGGGCTGGGAATGTAACAGAGCCAGGTGTTATGTGATGTGGGCTGGGAATGTAACAGAGCCAGGTGTTATGTGATGTGGGCTGGGAATGTAACAGAGCCAGTTATGTGATGTGGGCTGGGAATGTAACGTAGCCAGTTATGTGATGTGGGCTGGGAATGTAACAGAGCCAGGTGTTATGTGATGTGGGCTGGGAATGTAACAGAGCCAGATGTTATGTGATGTGGGCTGGGAATATAACAGAGCCAGATGTTATGTGATGTGGGCTGGGAATGTAACAGAGCCAGATGTTATGTGATGTGGGCTGGGAATGTAACAGAGCCAGGTGTTATGTGATGTGGGCTGGGAATGTAACAGAGCCAGTTATGTGATGTGGGCTGGGAATGTAACAAAGCCAGGTGTTATGTGATGTGGGCTGGGAATATAACAGAGCCAGGTGTTATGTGATGTGGGCTGGGAATGTAACAGAGCCAGTTATGTGATGTGGGCTGGGAATGTAACAAAGCCAGGTGTTATGTGATGTGGGCTGGGAATATAACAGAGCCAGATGTTATGTGATGTGGGCTGGGAATGTAACAGAGCCAGTTATGTGATGTGGGCTGGGAATGTACCAGAGCCGGGTGTTATGTGATGTTATGTGACGCATTGTGTGCTTTGTAATTGAATGACTATCAGGTGACTGTGGTCCTTGAAAGGATAAGGGAGAACACTATGTGTGGAACAACGTTCCAGGAAGGGAAAAATATTTAATATGGAAAACAACCGTGGTTTTAGTCAGTTCTATGAAAGTCTAAGTATTCACTTATTCCAAGGCTGCAGGTGAATCAGACACTGAGTAATGTATCAGAGATGAGAGGTGGGTGTGTGAAATATGAAACATGCTTTAGTAACATCACCGGCTACGGAGATACAGGACTATGAGTGAGTGAGTTAGGAAGCAGTTGTTTCAGACAGGGCCTGTGTGAATTACCAGACACAACACACATGCTTCTTTTACTATCCTTGTGGGAACTAAACAATTGATTCCATTCAAAATCCTATTTTCTCTAAACACCTAACCTTAACCATAACCCTAAACCCTACACCTAAACCCTTAACCCTAAATGTAATCCCTAAGCATAAAAATTGCCTTTTTCCCTTGTTGGGAATGTTTCCTTGTTTTACTGTCCTGTGGTATTTGGTCCACACCTGGACGGTAAAACCCCAAAAAACACACAACTGCAAACAGCTATAGTTCCTCTGCTCTGCGGCCTTGGAACTCTCTCCAGACCACTTGAAAACTCCAGGGTCTTGTTTGAAGGAGTTTCAAATGTTCCATGTTACTGAGTGATGTAATTGTCAATATAATTTTCTTTACGAGGTTGTACATATGATACATCTGATGGCTTTTTAATCTATGATGGTTGTACGTCGGTCATTTTTACACCGAGTACACCAAACATTCCAAATATTGAGATGTACCCCACCCCTTTTGGCCTCAGAACAGCCTCAATTCGTCGGGGCATGGAGATAAACTTTACAAGGCGTTTCGAAAACGTTCTACAAGGATGCTGGCCCGTGTTGACTCTGGTGCTTCCCACAGTTCTGTCATGTTAGCTGGAGGTCCATTGGATCCACTGAGAATCTTCCTTAGCTAGTAAGTATTACCAGGCACATCACTGAGGCACTTCCATAGCTAGTTAGCATGACCAGGCACATCACTGAGACACTTCCTTAGCTAGTTAGCATGACCAGGCATATCACTGAGTCACTTCCTTAGCTAGTAAGTATTACCAGGCATATCACTGAGTCACTTCCTTAGCTAGTAAGTATTACCAGGCATATCACTGAGTCACTTCCTTAGCTAGTAAGTATTACCAGGCATATCACTGAGTCACTTCCTTAGCTAGTAAGTATTACCAGGCATATCACTGAGTCACTTCCTTAGCTAGTAAGTATTACCAGGCACATCACTGAGTCACTTCCTTAGCTAGTTAGCATGACCAGGCATATCACTGAGGCACTTCCTTAGCATGACCAGGCATATCACTGAGACACTTCCTTAGCATTACCAAGCATATCACTGAGGCACTTCCTTAGCTAGTTAGTATTACCAGGCATATCACTGAGTCACTTCCTTGGTTAGTTAGTATTACCAAGCATATCACTGAGACACTTCCTTAGCATTACCAGGCATATCACTGAGGCAATTCCTTAGTGATATGTCTGGTAATACTAACTAGCTAAGGAATTGCCTCTGTAAGTTATGTTCGATTCATTCTGGGGATTTGGAGGAAGTGAAATAGGCTTCCGTGTCTCACAAAGGACAATCATCATTAACCAACCAAACGCGGAATCGGTCAGGAAACACACCTCCAAGACTGAAATGTAGTTTTTGTAATGAGCAACAGAAAAACCCACGTGCTAATCGGTGTGTTCAGTGGCTGTAAGTTGTGGACTTAGAACGTCCAATATTGTTGTTTTCTATTTATAAAAAAAGTGTGATTTGGAGAGTTAAAAACATGGGAAAAAATTGGGGGAAATCAAAGTCCCTCGCCCCGCTTTATTTTTTTTTGCTGTGGTAACGTTTTGTTAAATCTATTTCTTTTTAAATAACATTATTCCTCTAGAGGATATTTTTATTATTTAATTTAACTAGGCAAGTCAGTCATGAACAAATTATTATTTACAATGATGGCCTATCAAGGAACTGTGGGTTAACTGCCTTGTTCAGTGGCAGAACGACAGATTTTTACCTTGTCAACTCGGGGATTGGTTTCAGCAACCTTTCTTTTACTGGCCCAATGCTCTGACCACGAGGCTACCTGCCGGCCCGCAGAGAAGAACACATGGCACTTTGAAATCTGCAATAAATACATCTCTGTCACGCTCGTTGGACCAAGGCGCAGCGTACTTAGAGTTCCACATGTTTAATAAATATGAAACTCAACAAAAACAATACAGAAGAAAACGAAACGTGACGTTCTGGGCTGCTCACAGGCAGCTACACAAAAACAAGATCCCACAAACAACAGCTGGGAAAAAAGGCTGCCTAAATATGATCCCCAATCAGAGACAACGATAGACAGCTGCCTCTGATTGGGAACCATACTGGGCCAACATAGAAATAGAAAACATAGATTGCCCACCCTAGTCACACCCCGACCAAACCAAATAGAGAATTAAAAGGATCTCTAAGGTCAGGGCGTGACTATCTCGCACTTTTATTTTGCTGTTACAGTAAATCTATCCAAATCAATGTGAGAACACAAGGGCATGCTAATTTAACAGATGGCTAGTCATTATTAGCCTGGTTCTGTATGGAATGCAGGTGCATTATGGGACACAGGTCAGGTCATTTTCATTGCCAAAGCAATCAAAGTAGATAATAAACAAAAGTGAAATAAACAATAAAAATGAACAGTAAAACATTACACTCACAGAAGTTCCAAAAGAATAAAGACATTTCAAATGTCATACTATGTATATAGGTCTGTCTGTCTTTCTACCCCTCCCTCCCTCCCTCCCTCCCTCCCTCCCTCCCTCCCTCCCTCCCTCCCTCCCTCCCTCCCTCCCTCCCTCCCTCCCTCCCTCCGTCTCTCTAGCTTATCAGTGATGACATAACACTGACCGTCCCTGAGGCTTCCCATTTCCTCTACTCTCCCTCCCTCCCTCCCTCCCTCCCTCCCTCCCTCCCTCCCTCCCTCCCTCCCTCCCTCCCTCCCTCCCTCCCTCCCTCCCTCCCTCCCTCCGTCTCTCTAGCTTATCAGTGATGACATAACACTGACCGTCCCTGAGGCTTCCCATTTCCTCTACTCTCCCTCCCTCCCTCCCTCCCTCCCTCCCTCCCTCCCTCCCTCCCTCCCTCCCTCCCTCCCTCCCTCCCTCCCTCCCTCCGTCTCTCTAGCTTATCAGTGATGACATAACACTGACCGTCCCTGAGGCTTCCCATTTCCTCTACTCTCTCTCCCTCCCTCTTTCCCTCTTGCTTTCCACCCTTCACGCCTCTATATTTCCTCTTTCCTCTGTTTAGGCTCTCGTCGGCGTGAAGTGAGCTACCCCTTATCCTCTCTCTCCCATTTTCTTTCCTCTCCTATCCTCTCTGGTTTCTCCATCTTCCCTCTCATTTCTCCCTCCGTTGTTCATCTCCATTTTTCCTTTCTCTCCGTTCTGCTATCTCTCCATCTTTAAGGCCATCACAATGAGGCGGGTTGGGCTTCCCTCTCTCTTTTCTATCTCTCTCAATTCTCGTCTCTTAGAACCGGGCTTCCCTCTCTCTTTTCTATCTCTCTCCATTCTCTGTCTCTTAGAACTGGGCTTCCCTCTCTCTTTTCTATCTCTCTCAATTCTCTGTCTCTTAGAACCGGGCATCCCCTCTCTCTTTTCTATCTCTCTCCATTCTCTGTCTCTTAGAACCGGGCATCCCCTCTCTCTTTTCTATCTCTCTCAATTCTCTGTCTCTTAGAACCGGGCATCCCCTCTCTCTTTTCTATCTCTCTCCATTCTCTGTCTCTTAGAACCGGGCATCCCCTGTCTCTTTTCTATCTCTCTCCATTCTCTGTCTCTTAGAACCGGGCATCCCCTCTCTCTTTTCTATCTCTCTCCATTCTCTGTCTCTTAGAACCGGGCATCCCCTCTCTCTTTTCTATCTCTCTCCATTCTCTGTCTCTTAGAACCGGGCATCCCATCTCTCTTTCCATGTTGTCTCTCTGTTTCCTGTCTCTTAGAACCGGGCATCCCATCCCTCTTTCCATGTTGTCTCTCCGTTTCCTGTCTCTTAGAACCGGGCATCCCCTCTCTCTTTTCATGTTGTCTCTCCATTCTCTGTCTCTTAGAACCGGGCATCCCCTCTCTCTTTCCATGTTGTCTCTCCGTTTCCTGTCTCTTAGAACCGGGCATCCCATCTCTCTTTTCATGTTGTCTCTCCGTTTCCTGTCTCTTAGAACCGGGCATCCCCTCTCTCTTTCCATGTTGTCTCTCTGTTTCCTGTCTCTTAGAACCGGGCATCCCCTCTCTCTTTCCATGTTGTCTCTCCGTTTCCTGTCTCTTAGAACCGGGCATCCCATCTCTCTTTCCATGTTGTCTCTCTGTTTCCTGTCTCTTAGAACCGGGCATCCCCTCTCTCTTTCCATGTTGTCTCTCCGTTTCCTGTCTCTTAGAACCGGGCATCCCTTCTCTCTTTCCATGTTGTCTCTCCATTTCCTGTCTCTTAGAACCGGGCATCCCATCTCTCTTTCCATGTTGTCTCTCTGTTTCCTGTCTCTTAGAACCGGGCATCCCCTCTCTCTTTCCATGTTGTCTCTCCGTTTCCTGTCTCTTAGAACCGGGCATCCCATCTCTCTTTCCATGTTGTCTCTCCGTTTCCTGTCTCTTAGAACCGGGCATCCCATCTCTCTTTCCATGTTGTCTCTCCGTTTCCTGTCTCTTAGAACCGGCCATCCCCTCTCTCTTTCCATGTTGTCTCTCCGTTTCCTGTCTCTTAGAACCGGGCATCCCCTCTCTCTTTCCATGTTGTCTCTCCGTTTCCTGTCTCTTAGAACCGGGCATCCCATCTCTCTTTCCATGTTGTCTCTCCATTTCCTGTCTCTTAGAACCGGGCATCCCCTCTCTCTTTCCATGTTGTCTCTCCGTTTCCTGTCTCTTAGAACCGGGCATCCCATCTCTCTTTCCATGTTGTCTCTCCGTTTCCTGTCTCTTAGAACCGGGCATCCCATCTCTCTTTTCATGTTGTCTCTCCGTTTCCTGTCTCTTAGAACCGGGCATCCCATCTCTCTTTTCATGTTGTCTCTCCGTTTCCTGTCTCTTAGAACCGGGCATCCCCTCTCTCTTTTCATGTTGTCTCTCCGTTTCCTGTCTCTTAGAACCGGGCATCCCCTCTCTCTTTCCATGTTGTCTCTCTGTTTCCTGTCTCTTAGAACCGGGCATCCCATCTCTCTTTCCATGTTGTCTCTCCATTCTCTGTCTCTTAGAACCGGGCATCCCATCTCTCTTTCCATGTTGTCTCTCCGTTTCCTGTCTCTTAGAACCGGGCATCCCATCCCTCTTTTCATGTTGTCTCTCCGTTTCCTGTCTCTTAGAACCGGGCATCCCATCTCTCTTTTCATGTTGTCTCTCCGTTTCCTGTCTTTTAGAACCGGGCATCCCCTCTCTCTTTCCATGTTGTCTCTCCGTTTCCTGTCTCTTAGAACCGGGCATCCCCTCTCTCTTTCCATGTTGTCTCTCCGTTTCCTGTCTCTTAGAACCGGGCATCCCCTCTCTCTTTCCATGTTGTCTCTCTGTTTCCTGTCTCTTAGAACCGGGCATCCCCTCTCTCTTTCCATGTTGTCTCTCTATTATCTATATCGTAGGCAGACCTCTTTCTTCCCACATCTCTCTATCTCTCCATCTCTATCAGGATATCCCATGGCAAAGAACCAGACTATAATTATGTGGACAGCGGAAGGCTTGTTCTACATTCCAAATAGATCCCTATTCCCTATATAGTGCACTACTTTAGACCAGAGTCCTATGGCACCCTATTCCCTATATAGTGCACTACTTTAGACCAGAGCCCTATGGCACCCTATTCCCTATATAGTGCACTACTTTAGACCAGAGTCCATAGGAAATAGGGTGCCATTTGGTATGTACCTCTAGTGATGCCGGCAGCGCCCAGCTGATAAGGTGTTGATCAAGATGCAAATACACACTAGTTATCACCTGCATGCTGTCATGGTGCTGTGGGCATGGTGGAACAGACCTTTCTATCGTCATCGCCATCTCCTCCTTCCCTCCCTCCATCCCTCCCTCCATCCCGCTCTCTCTCCGTCTCTCCTTCCCTCCCTCCTTCCCTCCCTCCTTCCCTCCCTCCTTCCCTCCCTCCATCCCTCTCTCTCTCCATCTCTCCTTCCCTCCCTCCTTCCCTCCCTCCCTCCATCCCTCTCTCTCTCCATCTCTCCATCCCTCCCTCCATCCCTCTCTCTCTCCATCTCTCCATCTCTCCATCCCTCTCTCTCTCTCTCCCTCCCTCCCTCCCTCCCTCCCTCCCTCCCTCCCTCCCTCCCTCCCTCCCTCCCTCCTTCCCTCCCTCTCTCCGTCCCTCCCTCCCTCCCTCCCTCCCTCCCTCCCTCCCTCCCTCCCTCCCTCCCTCCCTCCCTCCCTCCCTCTCTCTCTCCGTCCCTCCCTCCCTCCCTCCCTCCCTCCCTCCCTCCCTCCCTCCCTCCCTCCCTCTCTCTCTCTCTCTCTCCCTCCCTCCCTCCCTCCCTCCCTCCCTCCCTCCCTCCCTCCCTCCCTCCTTCCTCTCCCTCCCTCCCTCCCTCCCTCCCTCCCTCCTTCCCTCCCTCCTTCTCTCCCTCCCTCCCTCCCTCCCTCCCTCCCTCCCTCCTTCCCTCCCTCCCTCCCTCCCTCCCTCCCTCCCTCCCTCCCTCTCTCTCTCTCTCCATCTCTCTCCCTCCCTCCCTCCCTCTCTCTCTCCATCTCTCTATCTATGTATCTCAGGAGATCCATCGGAGCGAGGTGGGCATCTCCCTTTCCGTTCCTCTCTCCTTCCTCTCTCTTTCCTCTCTCCTTCCTCTCTCCTTTCTCTCTCCTTCCTCTCTCCTTCCTCTCTCCTTCCTCTCTCCTTCCTCCCTCCTTCCTCTCTCCTTCCTCTCTCCTTCCTCTCTCCTTCCTCTCTCCTTCCTCTCTCCTTCCTCTCTCCTTCCTCTCTCCTTCCTCTCTCCTTTCTCTCTCCTTCCTCTCTCCTTCCTCTCTCCTTCCTCTCTCCTTTCTTTCTCCTTCCTCTCTCCTTCCTCTCTCCTTTCTCTCTCCTTTCTCTCTCCTTCCTCTCTCCTTCCTCTCTCCTTTCTCTCTCCTTCCTCTCTCCTTCCTCTCTCCTTCCTCTCTCCTTCCTCGCTCCGAACTCAGGAGTTCCAACGGGACTGAGATGGTACCTGTATTATCGTCAGTATATTTCACATTATATATTATATATTATATCTCTCGCTTTCAATTCAAATACATTCAATTTTAGGGGCTTTAATTGGCATGGGAACCATGTTAACTTTGCCAAAGCAGGTGAAGTAGATAATATACAAAAGTGAAATAAATAAAATAAAAATGAACAGTAAAACATTACACTCACAGAAGTTCGAAAAGAATAAAGACATTTCAAATGTTATATTATGTATATATACAGTTTTGTAACGATGTACAAATGGTTAAAGTGCAAAAGAGAAAATAAATAAGCATAAATATGGGTTTTATTTACAATGGTGTTTGTTCTTCACTGGTTTCCCTTTTCTTGTGGCAACAGGTCACAAATCTTGCTGCTGTGATGACACACTGTGGAATTTCACCTAGTAGATACGGGAGTTTATCAAAATCGGATTTGTTTTCTAATGTTTTGTGGATCTGTGTAATCTGAGGGAAATATGTGTCTCCAATATGGTCATACATTTGGCAGGAGGTTAGGAAGTGCAGCTCAGTTTCCACCTCCTTTTGTGGGCAGTGTGCACATAGCCTGTCTTCTCTTGAGTGCCAGGTCTGCCTACGGCGGCCTTTCTCAATAGCAAGGCTATGTTCACTGAGTCTGTACATAGTCAAAGCTTTCATTAAGTTTGGGTCAGTCACAGTGGTCAGGTATTCTCCCACTGTGTACTCTCTGTTTAGAGCCAAATAGCCTTCTAGTTTGCGCTGTTGTTTGGTAAATTCATTCCAATGTGTCAAGTAATTATCTTTTTGGTTTTCTCATGATTTGGTTGGGTCTAATTGTGTTGCTGTCCTGGGGCTCTGTGGGGTTTGTTTGTGTTTGTGAACAGAGCCCCAGGACCAGCTTGCTTAGGGGACTCTTCTCCAGGTTCATCTCTCTGTAGGTGATGGCTCTGTGGGGTGTGTTTGTGTTTGTGAACAGAAGCCCCAGATGTTGGTCAGGATGCCAATAAGCGTTCGTTATCACGGTGTCGTGTCGCAGTACAGTCGGTGGAACGACGACAACTTTCCATCTTCGTACCAGAAACGGCACGCGCAAAAAACCCTCCAGTCGACACCAGGCTGGCCCAAGTGGGTGCTAATCACTTCCTGTCTGCTATTTGCATGTGTCATAAAGTGTGAGAGCAGATAGCATAGGGCTACATCAATCACTGTGACGGCTCTCGGCAGCCCTGACCTTATCTATCCACACGAGTGTTACATTTAGGAATCAATTATTTCATCAATGGAGGGAGGGAGAGATAGGAGATTCCGGTATAACACCGGTCATTAAAAATAGACGGTTGGACTGTCAGAGAAATGAAGCAATATCATGATGATATCTGACTGGATCATCTGAATGCCATTTTAAACGATCACTGTCTGGGTTTAATGACACGCTGGAATAGTGTTTCCATGTCATAAGGACTACAGATTGGGCTGTGGGTGGACAGGGGGAAAAGAGGAGGAAAGGAGGAGAGGAGGATGAGAAGGGAAAGGGGAGAGGAGAGGAAAGGAGGAGAGGAGGATGGGAAGAGAAAGGGGAGAGGAGAGGAAAGGGAGGAGAGGAGAAGGGGGAGAGGAGAGGAAAGGGAGGAGATGAGAAAGGGGGAGAGGAGAGGAAAGGGAGGAGAGGAGAAGGGGGAGAGGAGTGGAAAGGGAGGAGAGGAGAAGGGGGAGAGGAGTGGAAAGGGAGGAGAAGAGAAGGGGGAGAGGAGTGGAAAGGGAGGAGAGGAGAAGGGGGAGAGGAGAGGAAAGGGAGGAGAGGAGAAGGGGGAGAGGAGTTGAAAGGGAGGAGAGGAGAAGAGGGGGAGGAGAAAGGGGAGAGGAGTGGAAAGGGAGGAGAGGAGAAGGGGGATAGGAGAGGAAAAGGAGGAGAGGAGAAGAGGGGGAGGAGAAAGGGGAGAGGAAAGGGAGGAGAGGAGAAGGGAGGAGATAATTGGAAAGGGAGGAGAGGAGAAGGAAGGGAGGGGAGGAGAAGAAAGGGAGGAGATGAGAAGGGGGAGAGGCGTGGAAAGGGAGGAGAGGAGAAGGGGGAGAGGAGAAGGGGGAGAGGAGTGGAAAGGGAGGAGAGGAGAAGGGGGAGAGGAGTGGAAAGGGAGGAGAGGAGAAGGGGGAGAGGAGAGGAAAGGGAGGAGAGGAGAAGGGGGAGAGGAGAGGAAAGGGAGGAGATGAGAAAGGGGGAGAGGAGTGGAAAGGGAGGAGAGGAGAAGGGGGAGAGGAGTGGAAAGGGAGGAGAGGAGAAGGGGGAGAGGAGTGGAAAGGGAGGAGAGGAGAAGGGGGAGAGGAGAGGAAAGGGAGGAGATGAGAAGGGGGAGAGGAGTGGAAAGGGAGGAGAGGAGAAGGGGGAGAGGAGAGGAAAGGGAGAGGATGAGAAGAGGGGGAGGAGTGGAAAGGGAGGAGAGGAGAAGGGGGAGAGGAGAAGGGGGAGAGAAGTGGAAAGGGAGGAGAGGAGAAGGGGGAGAGGAGTGGAAAGGGAGGAGAGGAGAAGGGGGAGAGGAGAAGGGGGAGAGGAGAAGAAAGGGAGGAGAGGAGAAGGGGGAGAGGAGTGGAAAGGGAGGAGAGGAGAAGGGGGAGAGGAGAAGGGGGAGAGGAGAAGGGGGAGAGGAGTGGAAAGGGAGGAGAGGAGAAGAAAGGGAAGAGAAGAGGGGGGGAGTGGAGATGAAAGGAAAGGGAGGAGAGGTGAGGGCGGAGAGGAGGGCAGTACCTCTCATAGAAACTAATCCCCTACTTTTCCTCACCGTCTATTTTACTGGCACAGCAAAGAGGGTGTGTGTTACAAAGAGATTATTACTGTGGGTATATGTGTGTGTATGTGGGTGTGTGTGTCTATGTGACGTGTGTGTATTTGAGTGTGTGTGTGTGGGTTATATACTGTAAGTGTACATGTCACATATATCTGGTAACAGGAGAGAAGCTGCAGTCAGACAGCGTTTCATATCTCTATCCTTCCTTCTGTCTCACCCTCCACATTCCTCCCTCCCTCCCTCCCTCCCTCCCTCCCTCCCTCCCTCCCTCCCTCTTTTTCTTCTCCTCTTCTCTCTGCTATCTCTCCAATCTCAGGAGATCCAACGGGACTGAGATAATAGTCGTACTATCTGCATTGTATTTCACTCTCCTCTCCTCTCTCTTTCCAATTGTTCTCCTTTCATATCTGTAACGAAGGAATGGGATGTGAGTGATGTGGATTTGGAGAGAGATGTGAAACCTACAGGCCAGGGGGGAGAGATGTGAAATCTACAGGCCAGGGGGGAGAGATGTTTAACCTACAGGCCAGGGGGGAGAGATGTGAAATCTACAGGCCAGGGGAGAGAGATGTTTAATCTACAGGCCAGGGGAGAGAGATGTTTAATCTACAGGCCAGGGGAGAGAGATGTTTAATCTACAGGCCAGGGGAGAGAGATGTTTAATCTACAGGCCAGGGGAGAGAGATGTTTAATCTACAGGCCAGGGGAGAGAGATGTTTAACCTACAGGCCAGGGGAGAGAGATGTTTAACCTACAGGCCAGGGGAGAGATGTTTAATCTACAGGCCAGGGGGGAGAGATGTTTAATCTACAGGCCAGGGGAGAGAGATGTTTAATCTACAGGCCAGGGGAGAGAGATGTTTAATCTACAGGCCAGGGGAGAGAGATGTTTAATCTACAGGCCAGGGGAGAGAGATGTTTAATCTACAGGCCAGGGGAGAGAGATGTTTAACCTACAGGCCAGGGGAGAGATGTTTAATCTACAGGCCAGGGGGGAGAGATGTTTAATCTACAGGCCAGGGGAGAGAGATGTTTAATCTACAGGCCAGGGGAGAGAGATGTTTAATCTACAGGCCAGGGGAGAGAGATGTTTAACCTACAGGCCAGGGGAGAGAGATGTTTAATCTACAGGCCAGGGGAGAGAGATGTTTAATCTACAGGCCAGGGGAGAGAGATGTTTAACCTACAGGCCAGGGGAGAGAGATGTTTAATCTACAGGCCAGGGGAGAG